>NC_090742.1:66080918-66095918 GCF_036898095.1 Palaemon carinicauda | reverse complement strand
GAGGACCTTTATACGCATAAAGAACTAAGGATACCCTAATAACTAATACCTTTTTTGTCTTTATTTAAATGACAGAATATACCAAGTATCCTTTAAACATTTATTTAAATTCATAATAAAATTTCCTTTGCATATAGAATACCAATGAAAAGTTTTTTGCTGACCATTCGGGTATAACAAGTTTTTATTTTTAAAGGAATTGTGTGTGAGAGAGAGAGAGAGAGAGAGAGAGAGAGAGAGAGAGAGAGAGTTAATATATAGCCAGATAAATGATAGAGGAAGAAGCAAAATATATGAATACAAAAAATATCAATGTTATGAGAAGGAAAGAAACGCTAAAATAGGATGTAACTAAATAAAGAAAAGCGTAACCAAAAGTAAATAAAAGAAATAATAAAGAAACAAAAATTGCTCTTGCAAAAATAAAATAAAAAATAAAAACTCATAGAATTTGAAAAATAGATATTGAGAAAATTTCTTGAACAGAATAAAAAGAGGTAAATGGATAGGGAAAAAAATGAACGAAAATGCAAATAGGAATTTTGATTAATAAACCCAATTTATATAGTTTAGTCATGAGTTCCTCAGGGAAAACGAATTGAAAAGGAAACACAAGAAATGAAAGGATAATTATTAGAAATAGAAAATAGATCAACCATTTGTAATCCAACGTGAAGCGAAACGTTAATGTAAAATTAACAAAAAAACTTGTATAACTTAACAGTCAAGAAACCTCTCCAATAACAAGAAGGATATACATGAAGATTTAACACTAACGAAAATAAATATTCAAGGCTTTCTAGGCCGCTTTCTCAGGGGAGAGAGAGAGAGAGAGAGAGAGAGAGAGAGAGAGAGAGAGAGAGAGAAAAGTTAATATATAGCCAGATAAATGATAGAGGAAGAAGCAAAATATATGAATACAAAAAATATCAATGTTATGAGAAGGAAAGAAACGCTAAAATAGAATGGAAATAAATAAAGAAAAGCGTAACCAAAAGTAAAGATAAGAGAGAATAAAGAAAAAAAAATTGCTCTTGCAAAAATAAAAAAAAATAAAAACTGACAGAATTTAAAAAATAAATATGGAGAAAATTTCTTGTACAGAACAAAAAGAGGTAAATGGATAGGGGAAAAATGAACGAAAATGCAAATAGGAATTTTGATTAATAAACCCAATTAATATAGTTTAGTCATGAGTTCCTCAGGGAAAACGAATTGAAAAGGAAACACAAGAAATGAAAGGATAATTATTAGAAATAGAAAATAGATCAACCCTTTGTAATCCAACGTGAAGCGAAACGTTAATGTAAAATTAACAAAAAAACTTGTATAACTTAACAGTCAAGAAACTTCTCCAATAACAAGAAGGATATACATGAAGATTTAACACTAACTGAAACAAGAAAATAAATATTCAAGGCTTTCTAGGCCGCTTTCTCAGGGGAGAGAGAGAGAGAGAGAGAGAGAGAGAGAGAGAGAGAGAGAGAGAGTCCGACAACACAAAACATATACACATATAAACGAGAATAACTGAAACAAAGATGATAAATATTCAAGTCTTTCTAGGTCACTTCCGAGAGAGAGAGAGAGAGAGAGAGAGAGAGAGAGAGAGAGAGAGAATGTCTCAATCCTCTCCGGTCCTTCGAGCTATTCTCAAATATTTACTCAGATGTATTGCAGGACAGTTCTACAAAAATAAATAAATAAACATTCCATACAACAGAAATTATATTTCTTTAAAATACTCTTCTTCTTTTCGGTTGCCTGAAGCGCCCTCTAAAATATATTTCTTTAAAATACACTTAATCTATCCCTCTGTTATCCCTACATTAAGGGGTCGGTTGCCTGATGTGCCCCCTCCAATAGATTCTGTTAAAATACTCTTATACTATCCCACCATTATCCCTACATTAAAGGGTCGGTTGCCTGATGTGCACTCTCCAATATATTTTTTTAAAATACTATTATTCTATCCCATCGTTATCCCTACATGAAGGGGTCGGTTGCCTGGTGCGTATTCTACAATAGACTCTGTTAAAATACTCTTATTCTATCCCACCGTTATCCCTACATTAAGGGGTCAGTTGCCTGATGTTTTCTCTCTAATAGATTTCTTTAAAATACACATATTCTATCCCACCGTTATACCTAAATTAAGGGGTCGGTTGCCTGATGTGTCCTCTCCAATAGATTCTATTAAAATACTCTTATTCTTTCCTACCGATAAGGAGTCGGTTGCCTGATGTGTCCTCTCCAATCGATTTCTTTAAACTACTGCCCATGCTAAAAGGAAGTTAAACTGGACTTGTGAATTTATTTACGGTCATTCACCATATAAAGCTACTGTTAAAAAACTTAAGGTACTTGAATAACCCAAAGTGAGTGAGCGAGGCAAAGATGTGTAAATGCTTACATACGTGTGCAAACCAACATACCAGCGTGTAGGCCTACACATATTACACATTCTAAATCTTTATGTATGAAAACACAGGTAAATGGAGAGACAGAAATCCTCCGTACACATACAAAGACACACACACACACACACACACATATATATATATATATATATATTGAACGGCAACCACTCGTAAACGGCAATCTTCCACAAGTTGGCCAAACTGCCGTGTGGTAGTTGGGAAAGGGGGAGAGGATGTGAAGGATTGAACCTCTGCATGTGTGCATATCTATCTAAACAATTAGCCGTCATTTTTGTCGCGTTAACACGTCTTTTATGTTCAAAGATTTTTTTTTTCAATATCTATTGACACCTTTCATATTTTCCTATGATTAGCATCATCGTCATTTTTCAATTGACAAAAATACCAGCAGAGATAATGCGGGGATTCCTACAGCATAAACATCTTGCAAGTTCTCTTTATTTTGGGAAACTTTTTAAGTACTAGTTTAAAGGTTCAAAGGCCGGTCATGAATGGCAGAGGCAATGGAAAATGGCAATGCCCTAGAAACTGACCATATATACATATGATCAGCGCCCAAGGCCACCTATCCACCCAAACTAGGACCCGGGAGGGCCAGGCAATAGCTACGGAAGAATCAGCAGATAGACCTATAGGGTCCCCATAACTCCCCATCCATAGCTTACAAGTAGGATGAGGTTGCAGCTACCAAAGGAACTAAAGAGTACCCTAGTCTGGCAATACCAGTCAGGGACGTTACTACACACGCTACAACAACCATGATGAAGAGGTTCTGATTGCCAAACAACAACAACAAATACAACCGTTTCTAGTACACTGCAGGACAAAGGCCTCAGGCAAGTATTTATTCCTGTTTGGGGTTTGGGCAGTTTTTATCACCACGCTGGCCAGTGCGGATTGGTGATGGTGGAAAATTTTCCTATGATCGCTCACAGCAAACCAACCTAGTATGAGTGGCCCTTACTGATACGGGTATACGTATCCCATTGTTTGACAAACAGTGAGGAAACAACTTCTCTTGGTTAATTTACTGTATGAAATTTGATTCTGTAAAATCTAAATCAAAAGCCAACTTCCGTCTATAAAACCAGGCCTCTTTCTAAATGTATGTCCTAACTAAATTTTCTCTATTGCTTTTACTTTTAACGTATATATTAATCGTTCTATTTAATGAAAGAAGCTAAACAGAAAGAAAATGTAAACATAAATCCGAGTAAGAACCAAATTAAACGAAATTTGACTCTCAATTATCATAGATGAAAATGAACATTTACCGACGAGAAAAAAAGCTAATAAAGAAGCTCCTCGCATTTCTAACGCCGTTAACCAATTTAACTTTGGCCATTCATTAATGAGAGAGAAAGAGAGGGAGAGGGAGGGAGGGAGTGAGGGAGAGGCTAAAAAAGAGCAACGGGAGACTCATTGCAGAAGAAGAAATCCTTGGCACTCAATTAAAAAGTTTTGTGAACTGTAAGGGACTGGGTCTTAGATTATGGTAATTGGGCAGGAAAATATTAACACTGATCGTTTGTTCGTTAAACTCTAATTTACTTTGCCCAACTGATATGCTCATTGGCAATTATCTATATAAACATATATATTTTTATATCTAATATGTATAAAATTACTTAATCAACACCTTCCACCAAATCTGGAAGATATGCTCACACTCACTGATAAGTCCCACACAAGTCTGAAAGAAAGTAGAGACTGATTGATACGTTCCACACCAATTTGGAAGTTTCTCAAATCGTTTAATAAGACCAAAAAACTCTGGAAGATGCTCAGATTGACTGATAAGTCCTACACAAATCTGGATATGCTCAGACTGACTGATAAGTCCCACACAAATATGGATACGCTTAGATCAACTGATAAGTCCCACACAAATTTGGAGATGCTCAGTTTGACTGATAAGTCCCACACAAATCTGGAGATGCTCAGACTGACTGATAAGTCCCACACAAATCTGGAGATGCTCAGACTGACTGATAAGTCCCACACAAATCTGGAGATGCTTAGATTGACTGATAAGTCCCACACAAATTTGAAGATGCTCAGATTGATTGATAAGTCACACACAAATCTGGAGATGATCAGATTGACTGATATGTTCAATACAAATCTAGGGTTGCTCAGACTGACTGATAAGTCGTAAACAAATTTGATGCTCAGATTGATTGATAAGTCCCACACAAATCTGGAGATGCTCAGACTGATTGATAAGTTCCACACAAATCTGGAGATGCTCAGACTGATTGATAAGTCGTACACAAATTTGATGCTCAGATTGATTGATAAGTCCCACACAAATCTGGAGATGCTCAGACTGACAGATAAGTCCCACACAATTCTGGAGATGATGAGATTGACCGATAAGTCCCACACAAATCTGGAGATGATGAGATTGACCGATAAGTCCCACACAAATCTGGAGATGAGCAGATTGACCGATAAGTCCCACACAAATCTGGAGATGATCAGATTGACCGATGAGTCCCACACAAATCTGGAGATAAGCAGATTGACTGATAAGTCCAACACAAATCTGGAAATGATCAGATTGACCGATAAGTCCCACACAAATCTGGAGATGCTCAGACTGACTGATAAGTCTCACACAAATCTGGAGATCCTGAGACTGACTGATAATCCCTACACAAACCTGGAGATGATCAGATTGACTGAAAATTCCCACAGAAATCTGGAGATGCTCAGATTGACTGATAAGTAAGTCTCAACCATATCTGGAGATGCTCAGATTGAATGAATTCCCATAAAAATCTGGAGATGGTTAGATTGACTGATAGGTCCCACACAAATCTGGAGATGCCCAGATTGACTGATAAGTCCAACACAAATCTGGAGATGAGCAGATTGACTGACAAGTCCCATAATAATTTGAGAGATATGTACAGAGCTGACTGATAACTCCCACACAAATATTAGAGAAATATCAATACTGAATGATAAGTCCCATATAAATTTAAGATAGATGTTCAGACTGACTGATCAGTCCCACAGAATCATGAGAGACATATTTAGACGAACTGACAAGTCCCAAACAAACACGAGAGACATGTTCAAACTAATAAGTCCCACACAAAAATGAGAGACATGTGCAAACTAATGAGTCCCACACATTATTTTAATATCTCTGCAAATTTCTTAATATTTAAAATCCCAAATGTCTGAAAGAGATGACCATAATGACACATATCTGGTAAAGTCCTACACAACCCTGAATGAGATGTTCCAAAGGATTGATAAGTCCTACAAGAATCTGGAAGTGATACTCAGACAGATTGAAGTCACTTAAAAAATGTAGAAGTGTGGCTTAAATTGATATATAATTCCGGTAAGATTTGTATATCATGTATATATGTTTTCAAGTATTATTAATATTATTTATCATAATGCCCATTATTCTTTAAGAGTTGCTTATTAATGTTTAATTGCCATTTCATGAAAAAGTTGTTCTTTCATTTTGTTGTTATTCAACTGTAAAATTGCTGGTTAGTTTCGCTTAGTTTCTGTAATTATCTGTGACTTGTTCTTTTGTTTTGTGACTAGTTGTTTTGTTTTTCGTCCAGTTTGTTGTTCTTTTGTTTTTCTCTTTTGTTTTGTGACTTGTTCTTTAGTTTTTCGTCCAGTTTGTTGTTCTTTTGTTTTTTCGTCCAGTTTGTTGTTCTTTTGTTTTTCGTCCAGTTTGTTGTTCTTTTGTTTTTCTCTTTTGTTTTGTGACTTGTTCTTTTGTTTTTCGTCCAGTTTGTTGTTCTTTTGTTTTTTCGTCCAGTTTGTTGTTCTTTTGTTTTTCTCTTTTGTTTTGTGACTTGTTCTTTTGTTTTTCGACCAGTTTGTTGTTCTTTTGTTTTTCTCTTTTGTTTTGTGACCTCTTCTTTAGTTTTTCGTCCAGTTTGTTGTTCTTTTGTTTTTTCGTCCAGTTTGTTGTTCTTTTGTTTTTCATCCAGTTTGTTGTTCTTTTGTTTTTCTCTTTTGTTTTGTGACTTGTTCTTTTGTTTTTCGTCCAGTTTGTTGTTATTTTGTATTTCGTCCGGTTTGTTGTTCTTTTGTTTTGTGACTTGTTCTTTTGTTATGCGTCCAGTTTGTTGTTCTTTTGTTTTTCTCTTTTGTTTTGTGACTTGTTCTTTTGTTTTTCGTCCAGTTTGTTGTTCTTTTGTTTTTTCGTCCAGTTTGTTGTTCTTTTGTTTTTCGTCCAGTTTGTTGTTCTTTTGTTTTCTCTTTTGTTTTGTGACTTGTTCTTTTGTTTTGCGTCCAGTTTGTTGTTCTTTTGTTTTTCTCTTTTGTTTTGTGACTTGTTCTTTTGTTTTTCGTCCAGTTTGTTGTTCTTTTGTTTTTTCGTCCAGTTTGTTGTTCTTTTGTTTTTTGTCCAGTTTGTTGTTCTTTTGTTTTTCTCTTTTGTTTTGTGACTTGTTCTTTTGTTTTGCGTCCAGTTTGTTGTTCTTTTGTTTTTCTCTTTTGTTTTGTGACTTGTTCTTTTGTTTTTCGTCCAGTTTGTTGTTATTTTGTATTTCGTCCAGTTTGTTGTTCTTTTGTTTTTCGTCCAGTTTGTTGTTCTTTTGTTTTGTGACTTGTTCTTTTGTTTTGCGTCCAGTTTGTTGTTCTTTTGTTTTTCTCTTTTGTTTTGTGACTTGTTCTTTTGTTTTTCTCTTTTGTTTTGTGACTTGTTCTTTTGTTTTTCGTCCAGTTTGTTGTTCTTTTGTTTTTTCGTCCAGTTTGTTGTTCTTTTGTTTTTCGTCCAGTTTGTTGTTCTTTTGTTTTCTCTTTTGTTTTGTGACTTGTTCTTTTGTTTTTCGTCCAGTTTGTTGTTCTTTTGTTTTTCGTCCAGTTTATTGTTATTATGTTTTTCGTCCAGTTTGTTGTTATTTTGTATTTCGTCCAGTTTGTTGTTCTTATGTTTTTCGTCCAGTTTATTGTTATTATGTTTTTCGTCCAGTTTGTTGTTATTTTGTATTTCGTCCAGTTTGTTGTTCTTTTGTTTTTCTCTTTTGTTTTGTGACTTGTTCTTTTGTTTTTCGACCAGTTTGTTGTTCTTTTGTTTTTCTCTTTTGTTTTGTGACCTCTTCTTTAGTTTTTCGTCCAGTTTGTTGTTCTTTTGTTTTTTCGTCCAGTTTGTTGTTCTTTTGTTTTTCATCCAGTTTGTTGTTCTTTTGTTTTTCTCTTTTGTTTTGTGACTTGTTCTTTTGTTTTTAGTCCAGTTTGTTGTTCTTTTGTTTTTTCGTCCGGTTTGTTGTTCTTTTGTTTTTTGTCCAGTTTGTTGTTCTTTTGTTTTGTGACTTATTCTTTTGTTTTGCGTCCAGTTTGTTGTTCTTTTGTTTTGTGACTTGTTCTTTTGTTTTTCGTCCAGTTTGTTGTTCTTTTGTTTTTTCGTCCAGTTTGTTGTTCTTTTGTTTTTCGTCCAGTTTGTTGTTCTTTTGTTTTCTCTTTTGTTTTGTGACTTGTTCTTTTGTTTTTCGTCCAGTTTGTTGTTCTTTTGTTTTTCGTCCAGTTTATTGTTATTATGTTTTTCGTCCAGTTTGTTGTTATTTTGTATTTCGTCCAGTTTGTTGTTCTTATGTTTTTCGTCCAGTTTATTGTTATTATGTTTTTCGTCCAGTTTGTTGTTATTTTGTATTTCGTCCAGTTTGTTGTTCTTTTATTTTTCGTCCAGTTTGTTGTCAGGCAGTCGAGAATAAAGATAAGACTGATTAAAGTTTGTCTTTAAGTTGTCCTCCCATGTAGGGACATTACTGACTAAAGTTTGTCTTTAAGTTGTCCTCCCATGTAGGGACATTACTGACTAAAGTTTGTCTTTAAGTTGTCCATCCATGTAGGGACATTATAATTCCCATACAAATCTAAAAGTGTCACAGATCAATTAAGTTTTTCTCAACTGGCGTTACAAAAACTGTGGTCACTTCCCATACATATCTAAAAGTGTCACAGATCAATTAAGTTTTTCTCAACTGTCGTTACAAAAACTGTGGTCACTTCCTATACATATCTGAAAGTGTCACAGATCAATTAAGTTTTTCTCAACTGGCGTTACAAAAACTGTGGTCACTTCCCATAAATATCTGAAAGTGTCACAGATCAATTAAGTTTTTCTCAACTGGCGTTACAAAAACTGTGGTCACTTCCCATACATATCTGAAAATGTCACAGATCAATTAAGTTTTTCTCAACTGGCGTTACAAAAACTGTGGTCACTTCCCATACATATCTGAAAGTGTCACAGATCAATTAAGTTTTTCTTAACTGGCGTTACAAAAACTGTGGTCACTGATATAGTATGTAGATAAACGCCAAGTAAAGGCAAAATACTTTTGACTCCTATACGGAAAATTCTTGCAGATAGGATGTACGCATTTGGCCACTTTCTTCTTGGTAAGGGTAGAAGAGACTCTTTAGCTATGGTAAGCAGCTCTGCTAGAAGGACACTCCAAAATCAAACCGTTGTTCTCTGGTCTTGGGTATTGCCATAGCCTTCCATTGTCTTGGGTTAGAGTTCTCTAGCTTGAGGGTACACTCGGGCATACTATTCTATCTTATTTCTCTTCCTCTTGTTTTGTTAAAGATTTTACAGTTTATATAGGAAATATCTATTTTAATGTTGTTACTGTTCTTAAAATATTTTATATTTCCTTGCTTCCTTTCCTCACTGTGCTATTTTCCCTGGTGGAGCCCCTGGGCTTATAGCATCCTGCTTTTCCAACTAGGGTTGTAGCCTAGCAAGTAATAATAATAATAATAATAAATGTGAGTGTGTGCATAAGTAATGCCCTATTCAAATATCTTTTATAGCCATGATGTTTTGGAGAAGATAACATCGACGTTGTTTACCTACCCACAGGCAACTAGTCCAGTGATTTGTTTATGAATTTCGTAGCGTACTGTTGGTTTATGCAAAAGAGGCGAATTTCATTCAGCTACCTTGTACCGAATGGGCGTGGCATGGCATTTGTTGGCATATGCACTATAATGTTGAATTTTATACAATTGAAAAGTGAATAACTGAATAATCGCCCCATATTCATTATGTTATTTTCATTTTCCGTGATGGATCATATATTTTTTGCTATGATAAAAATATCATGGTGAGTTAAATATCATATACATTTCACAAAAAAAAAAAGCTATATTTTTAGCTGTGATAAAAATATTATGAGTTAAATATCATATACATTTCACAAAAAAAAGGCTATATTTTTAGCTGTGATAAAAATATTATGAGTTAAATATCATATATATTTCACAAAAAAAAAAAAAAAAAAAAAAAAGGCTATATTTTAAGCTGTGATAGAAATATTATGGTGAGATAAATATCATATACATTTCACATGAAAAAACAAAAAGGCTATATTTTCAGCTGTGATGAAAATATTATGGCGAGTTAAATATCACATACATTTCACATAAAAAACAATAAAGCGTATATTTTTCGCTGTGATAAAAATATTGAGTTAAATATCATATATATTTCACAAAAAAAAAGGTATATTTTTAGTTGTGATAACAATATTACGACTTAAATATCATATATATTTCCCGTAAAACCCCCCAAAAAGTTATTTAACTTTTCGATGAATACCGTTGACACAATTTCTTTGCACACCAAACTATCTTGTGTCTCCCTTTCGTACATTTTCAAATATTTTTCCAATAGCCAACTTTTCCGAATCGTTCAGAGTAACCGACAGGTTGACTGCCCTTTCCATCAGGCTTTGTGAGCGACTAGATGCGCGCGCATTCAGCTGTCCATTAGGCAATGAAATTTCCAGAATGGAACCTTACTGCTTCTGCTGCCCGAGGAAGGAAATGTATTCTATCGCATTTCTGCGTCCAATTAACGCCCCTTCATCAAGCACAAACCGTCACAATGCTTGCAGTATTCCGGCAGTGGGATATCTTCTTACAGAACCGAGTGTCCTAAATTGAAATACACTTCCACAGTACATTTATACAGTCATACATCATACACAGTGAAATACGTTCTAACATAACTGAGTGTCCTAAATTGAAATACACTTCCTCAATACATTTATATATTCATAAATCATACATGTTCTCCATAACACACATGCATTGCTTTAAAAGCGATCTCAGTGCTTCCTGTTTACTGACCCAGAAATGTCATGAGACGGTCCATAACAGGGAAGTGTCTCCGCAGAATAATCAATGAAGACACTTCAATATTCAAACGTTATCTACAGAACTGGAGATAAATCTAATTCGTACATATCTACAGAACGCCCAGCACCATGTTGTTGAACTCCCTTGCATATATAACATATCATAACATCTCACTTCCTTCCTGTTTACACGTCACCAGCTAGAGTTGGCTAGAAGAATTTGGGGGTTTTTAATTTTTCATTTACCCCTCATGAATGGCAGAGGAGAGGGACAGCGATAGCGCCCTAACATGACACTGCCCTAAAGACAGACCATATATCCATGTAATCAGCTTCCAAGGACCCTCTCTAACAAAGCTAGGTCCAGGTAAACTATCGAGCTTAAGCGGGACTAGAACCCTAGTCTGGCGATCGCCAGACTCAGACGTTGTTGTGGCCTGGTGGTAACATCCTTGCCTGGTGATTGCCAGACTGTTGTTCTAGTTCCGTTCAAACTCGTTAGGTTCCTCTGGTCCCTGCAACCTCACCATCCTTGCGGGCTAAGGATGGGGGGTTTGGGGGAGCCTATAGGTCTATCTGCTGAGTCATCAGCAGCCATTGCCTGGCCCTCCTTGGCCCTAGCTTGGATGGAGAGGCTTGGGCGCTGGTCATACATAATATGGTCAGTCTCTAGGGCATTGTCCTGCTTGATAGGGCAATGTCATTGTCCCTTGCCTTTGCCATTCATGAGCGACCTTTAAACCTTTAATAGACTATCACAGTCCTATTAAGAGCCTTCCTATGCCTTATTCACATCATCTCCCTAGCCTTCTCCTCTTCCTCCTATGACATCCGGATTATGACCTCTTGTCCTTCATACTTTCCACATGACCGCACCATCTCAAATGATGGAACCATTTACTTTAACATAGCTAACTTTTTCACACTTCTGCGTACCCACAAACTTCTCATCTTTCAAATTCTTATCTCATTTTAAACATCTTAAGACATTTATCCACCATTCAGATTCTTATCTCATTTTACATCTTAGACATTTTTCCAAATTTGCATTTAACATCCATAATGGTCAATTGACTCAAGAATATATTCATACATTCCAACCTAAGTTAGCATCACTTAATCGGAGATTCGAATCTCGTTTCATTCTATCAACAACAACAACAAAAATGCAACCGTTTTTAGTCCACTGCATGACAAAAGCCTTAGACATGTCTTCACTCATGACTGGGGTTTCGTCAGTTTTTCATCACCGAGGTGGGAGACATTTCCCAGATCACTTACAGCAAACCAAACTAGTATTAGTGGCCCTGGCTAGTACAGCTTTACTGATCATGGCAATACAAAAACCCTTTCATCACGTTAACGTATCCCCATTCAGAAAGGGTTCATGCTATCACCATCCGTTAATTTTACTTCTAAATGCAAATGTGAATAAACTACCTCCTGTCCCTACCGACAATTATGATACGTTTCAAGTTTCCACGTACCCCAACACCTAAAATGTTATCCGTATACTGACTACAAATACAATTGAAAGCTTTTTCGCTTCATAGGAAGTGGCTGCAATGCTGTTGAATTTCGTGTATTATCCATTGCAGGCTAATAGTTCAATTTGCTTGTCAACTCAATCTGTAACACACCAGAGGTGACTAGTCAAAAAAAAAAAAAAAAAAAAAAAAGTATTGCTGCTGTTACCTGAAGACTATCTGCAGGACGATCTGTCAAAGAGAAGCTATCTTCGATTTCTGGACGGACCTGAGACGTTGTCTTTTGATCATAAACATTGAGTAACATGACCAAGTAACACACACACACACACACACATATATATATACACATATATATATATATATATATATATGTATATATATATATATATATATTTATATATATATATATATATATATATATTATCATCAGTCGTAATTAGTCCACAGCAGGACAAAGTCCTCGGACATGTTCTTCTTCCACTAGCATCTCTTTATGCTCGTTCTATGTAAGTTTATAACGGCATATATATATATATATATATACACACACACACATATATATATATATATATATAAATTTAGTTGCATTTCTCATAGAATTCTGTTTTATTACATTTCCTAAGGTAACATTACTAATATCACAAACCTGCTCAATTCAAACCAAATCTTTTACAATTAAAAACTACATTCAATCTTATGACCAATAAAATTATATTGCCCAAATTCAAGTCTAGATTTTACTTTAAAAAGGAATTATAGAATATTAAATACACAAGGTTCTGCTCTTTGCTTCCAATATCAGCTCAATATACCATAGTATACAATTATGTATTGAAAGCGACTTTTGGAAACGAGACTTACCAGGACAGAACTATTAACAATTATGAGACGCAGTTATTAACACACACACACACACACACACACACACAAACACATATATATATATATATATATATATATGAGTGTGTGTGTGTGTGTGTGTGTAGTGATCACCAGCTCCTCATTGCCACACTGATATAAAAACTGAAAGCACCCACTGAAAGATAGATGGAATACCTAGGTTTGATACAACTAAGCTTCTAGAGGAAGAGCACAGAGAAACATTTGCAATTGAATGTAGGAATCGATTTGCAGTCTTAGAGACTTTAAGAGACGAAGAACAGACAATTAATGAAGAATGGTGTGATATTAAGAACATATTTCAGTCAGTTGGAAGTGAAGTCTTGGGACAAACAGTTACAAGGAGAAAGCCATGGATATGGAATGATACTTAGGATACCATAAAAAGGAGACAAAGACAAAAATTAATTGTTGAAAGTTTTCGAGGAAGTAATGAAAATTACAAAGTAGAGCAGGCTAAATATTCCAGTATTGACAACGAGGTCAAAAGAAAAGCCAGGAAGGACTGGAGACAGTATTTAGACAGTAAAGCAGATGAGGCCGACAAAGCTATGAATTTAGGAAGTAACTATGGCGTGAAAATTTCCCATAGAATTATTAATGAAATCTCGACTTGGGCAAAGAAGAAGAAGCATATACCCATCAAAAGTGAGGTTATGAATAGGATATATGAAGGGAATAATTTGATTGATATACCTGAAGCTGATGATGACTTTGGTGTGCCCATGAATTAATTCAGTTGGTTTGAAGTCGAAGCTATCCTCAAAAAACTAAAGAGATGGAAAGCCCCTGGATACGATGGAATAATTGCCGAGATGATACTGGCTGAAAATGAAGTGACTCCAAGACTAATTACAAGATTATTTTGTAGAATGTGGCATGAGGAGGCAAAACCTGATGAATGGGATTTAGGAGTGCTGGTGAAAATAGCTCAAAAGGGAGACCTAACTGTTTGCAATAATTACAGAGGCTTTATAACACTTACGTCAGTTGTTATGAAAATATATAGTATGCTTATGCTTAAGAGACTAGAGAGAAAGATTGATGAAAAGCTGAGAGATGAACCAGTAGGATTTAGAAAAGGTAAAAGTTGCACTGACTGCATTTTCATTTTGAGATATGTACAGCAATGCGTAGAGTATAAAAGTCCTCATTTGATGGTATTTTTGGACTATGAAAATTCCTTTGATAGTGTGCACCTGCCCCTTTTGTGGAGAATCATGCGTTATTATGGAATCCCTCTTAAATATGTAAATTTTATTAAGTTTGTTCATTAGCATAGCAAGTGCAAAGTTAATGTTGATGGAGTCTTATCAAGTGAGTTTCCAGTGAACAGCGGAGTACTCCAAGGGAATGTGTTGTCACCTATGTTGTTTATCCTCCTCATGGACTTTGCCATATGTAGAACAGTCAGAGATAGTGAAGGATTGATTGGACTGGATTGGTGATAGGAATTCAGAAGACCTAGAGTATGCTGATGATGCAGTCCTTCTTAGCAGAACACCACAGAATTAGCAATGCTTGCTCACCAGATACCATGAAATATCACACGAGGTGGGGCTGAAGATAAATAGAAGAAAGACAGAGATGATGAGAACGGAGTATGCAATGAAAGATGAAATATCATTGGAAGGAGAAAGGATTAATGAGGTAGAATCATTTAAGTATATAGGAACTATGATCTCCAATAGAGGGTCTTTAGCGTTAGAGTTTAGTGAACGATTGAAAAAAGCATATCAGACAATGGCTAGGTTAAGTAAAATTTGGAAATCAAATCGCCTAAAATTTCATATAATAAGATCGGTGTTATTCTATAGACATAAGTTATAGTATGACAATGAAACAATCTCCAATAGATTTAGAAGATTAGAGAAGGAGATGTTTTGGGCATGTTCTTCACACTCCCCAAGAAAGATTAGTTCAAAAAACGTTTAACTGGTCTCCACAAGGCATTAGAAGAATTGGCAGACCCAGACCTACAGGGCTTAGGACTATAAAGCGCGAAGTAGGAGATGATGAATGGAGAAGTATTGAATT
>NC_090742.1:66068211-66078211 GCF_036898095.1 Palaemon carinicauda | reverse complement strand
GACATACAGCGTGAAAATATCCTAAAGAAGTAAGTTTGTAGACATAGAGCGTCGAAAATCTTACGGAGGTAAGTTTGTCGACATAAAGCGTCAAAAATCTTAAGGAGGTAAGTTTGTCGACAATAAAGCGTCAAAAATCTTGAGGAGGTAAGTTTGTCGACATAAAGCGTCGAAAATCTTGAGGAGGTAAGTTTGTCGACATAAAGCATCGAAAATCCTGAGGAGGTAAGTTTGTTGACATAAAGCATCGAAAATCTTGAGGAGTTAAGTTTGTCGACATAAAGCGTCAAAAATCCTGAGGAGGTAAGTTTTGTCGACAGGCAGCGATGAAAATCCTGAGGCGGTAAGTTTGTCGACAGGCAACATAAAAAATAATGAGGCGGTAAGTTCGGTGACAGACAGCATAAAAAATCCTGGAGGTACGTTTGTCAACAGACAGTGTTGAAAATCATGAGGAGGTAAGTCCGTTGACAGACAGCATCGCAAATCCTGAGGGGGTAAGTTCGTCGACAGACAGCGTTGAAAATCCTCAGGAGGTAAGTTTGTTGACAGACAGCGTCGAAAATCCTGAGGAGGTAAGTTTGTCAACAGACAGCGTCGAAAATCCTGAGGAGGTAAGTTTGTCGATAGACAGCGTCAAAAATCTTTAGGTGGTAGGTTTGTAGACTGACAGCGTAACAAATCCTGAGGTTGTAAGTTTGTCGACAGAGTAAAAAATCCTGAGGCGGTAAGTTTGTCGATAGAATGTCTAAAATCCTGAGTCTGTAAGTTTGTCGACAGACAGCATCGAAAATGCTGAGGCGGTATATTTGTCAACAGAACGTCCAAAATCCTGAGTCTGTAAGTTTGTAGACAGAACGCCGACAATCCTGATGCGGTAAGTTTTTCGACAATCCTGATGCGGTAAGTTTTTCGACAAGTCTGAGGCGGTAAGTTTGTCGACAATCCTGAGGAGGTCTCAAGCCCAGAGCCACCCGCTATTAAGACGCCCCTTTGAGAGGCTCCAGGGAATGTAATTACACTTAAAACAAGGAATTGTAAGACTAGATACAGTTCCCATTCCTAAAGGCAAGAGCCCCTTTATCGATGTTGGAAGATTCCTTAAAGGGGGAGGCTTGCCTGCATCAAGAGGAGGGAGGTGGGAGGGGAAAGCACTTAGCGGGAAGGGGATGGAGGACGGAGGGAAGGGGGAAAATAGGGGGCAGGGGGGAAAGAGAAGGGGGAAACAGACGGGGAATTGGGAAGGGGGAAAAGGGGGAAAAGGGGAAAGAGAGGGGAAGGGGGAAAGAAATGGGCGAAGGGAAAGAGAAAAGAGGGGGAAAAGGGAAAGAGAGAGGAGAAGGGGAAAGAGGGGAAGGGGAAAGAAAGGGGAGAAGGGGAAAGAGAAAAGAGGGGGAAAGGGGAAAAGGGGAAAGAGAAAAGAGGGGGAAAGGGGAGAAGGGGAAAGAGAAAAGGGGTGGAAAGGGAAAGAGAGGGGAGAAGAGAGGGTGAGGAGGAAAGAGAGGGAAAGAAAGGGGAAGGGGAAAGAGAGGAGGTATGGGAAGGGGGAAAAAGGGGAGTATGGGAAAGAGAAATGAGGGGAGAAGAGGAAAGAGAAGAGGGGAGAAGAGGAGAAGGGGAAAGAGAAGGGAGGGGGAAAGAAAGGGGAAGGGGGAATAGGGAAGAGAGGGTAAAGGTTTATAGAAATACTGGCTGGGAGAAGGAGAAGATTGAGAAGAGGCATAGGGAGGCTGATATGCGAACGAGGATGGAAGATAAAAGGGGAAGAGAGATGGAGGAGAAGAATGATACCTTGAAGGAGGAGAGGGGGAAGGGCTAAACCAACGAAAGATGAGGAAACTGAGGGAGTGGGAAGTGGTAGGAAGAAGAAATGGGGGAATGAGAAGCAATGGGACAACGTGAAGGAGATAGAGAAGATGCACACAAATGAGAGGGAGGTTGAGTAGATAGAAGAATAAGGGTAAAGTAGGAAACAAGAGAGGAGGAGGGAGAGAAGGAAGAGCAAAGTAAGATGGTAGAAACGGGAAGGGGCAAGGAGTGGTAGAAGAAAATAATGGAGAAAGAGGTGAGAGTGAAAAGAGAGTGAAACAGGAAAGGGAGAGGACCAGAAGAGCTTTGTAGTCATGCAAGCTTAACGGATCTTACCAACCAAGGGAGGATGGATTCAGTTCACATCCGAGAGAGAGAGAGAGAGAGAGAGAGAGAGAGAGAGAGAGAGAGAGAGAGAGAGAGATAATATTTGCCCATTGAAGTTTGTCTGTATATGAGAACAAGAGTAAAAGATGAGTGACTGATAATGGTAATTTATGAAAGAGAGAGAGAGAGAGAGAGAGAGAGAGAGAGAGAGAGAGAGAGAGAGAGAGAGAGAGAGAGAGAGAGAATTACTGCAGCGACGACTGCTCAAGACCTGGTAGTCTTTACATTTACTGTCATTTACCGATGACAATTCTCTAATTACAGATCAACAGACTTCCCCATTGATTAGAAATGTCTTCATACCTTCTGATCTATGTAAACAGAACAAGGAATATTAATTAAAAAGGAATTATAGGTCCAAAAGGTTACGAATAAAATGGGTGAACTATGAACGAAATATCTAAGGAAGGAAAATGCTGAGGAATTTATAAAAAGTACAAGGAATAGAAAAGATTAAATAAAACGAATAAAACAAAGAATATCACGAGAAACAGTTAGTGAGGGTAAATACAAAATTCAACGGAAACTGATAAAAAGACACAAAATATCTAAATACGGTAAAACGGAGCAGGTGAACACAATACATCAATAAAAAGTAATATTATGATAGTCATTAAACCAAATTAATATGATTATCATATTACTAGCTAAACAACAAACCTACTTGGAGAACCAGGATGCTATAAGCCCAAGGGCACCAACAGGAAAAAATAGCTCAGCGAGAAATGGAAATAAATAAACTAAAAGAGAAGTAACGCACAAATAAAATAAAACATTTCAAGAAGAGGTACACAATAAATAAGAACTACAAATTAAGATACCAGCTCAACATATTCCTCCAGTCAATACCCCGTCCACCCCGCACCCCATTTATACAAGTTATGTACCATCACCCCCACACCCCCACACCCCTGGCGTAATAGAAGAAAACAGCTCAACATATTCCTCCAGCCAACACCCCCACCCCACCCTGCACCCCATTTATACAAGTTATGTACCATCACCCCAACACCCCACACCCCTGCCGTAATAGAAGAAAACAGCTCAACATATTCCTCCAGCCAACACCCCATCCCACCCCGCACCCCATTTACACAAGCTATGTACCATCACCCCCCACACACCCCACACCCCTGCCGTAATAGAATCATACATCATCAAACGCTTTAATTAAACGTGAAAGACTTTGGATGGATTCTGTAACTTCCTTCTGCTTCTTCTTCTTCTTCTTCTTCTTCTTGAAGGAATCGTTTCGGAAACCCGAGGTGTTAATATCTCTTTAAGACGGGTGTGTGTGTTGGTCTCTTATACCCCAAGTTTTTTGTAAACAGGGTGTACTTGGAAAAGGAGGTGAAGTAATGTTAATATTCATGAGAGAGAGAGAGAGAGAGAGAGAGAGAGAGAGAGAGAGAGAGAGAGAGAGAGAGAGAGTACGGATATGAGTGAAGTTTCTATTGAATGAGACAAACGAATGATTATGATGATTGAACTGACGTCGTCAGAGAGAGAGAGAGAGAGAGAGAGAGAGAGAGAGAGAGAGAGAGAGAGAGAGAGAGAGAGAGAGAGAGAGAGTTTTGGATCCTAAAACTAATTTATTACACATTTAAAGATTTAAAGGCGGCTCATGAATGGCGGGGGCAAGGATAAGTGAAAACCTACTACCTAGCAGGACAGTGCCCTAAAGACTGATAAAAGTTCCAAGCCCCCCTCCAACCAAGCTAGGATCAGGGAGGGCCAGGCAATGACTGCTAATGACTTAGCAGGTACACCTTTTAGGTTCCCAAAACGCCCTATCCTTAGCTCGCAAGGTTGGTGATGTTGCAGAAAAAAAAAAAAAAAACAAAAAAAAAAAAACATCGAGCTTGAGCCCGTCTCGAACCCGAGTCAGGAAGAACGCTAGACAGGGACGTTTTCAAAAGGCTACCACATTTTAATTTACAATCGTTTATATTGTCATATATACATATATATATATATATATATATATATATATATATATATATATATATATATATATATATATGTGTGTAAATATATGTATGTGTATATATATATATATATATATATATATATATATATATATATATATATATATAGAGAGAGAGAGAGAGAGGAGAGAGAGAGAGAGAGAGAGATTTCTTCTCCTATGCTTACTTATCATTTTCCATTCACTCCCCCCCCCCTAGAAGCTGCATCTTGGCTCAAACTCTGTCAACTTCTTTTAACTTAACAACTTCGGAAGTTACACGTGTAAGCGAAGGTATAACAGAAGGCGAAGCCCTTGAAGAGTATGCTAATAACGAAGTTTCAGTTTTTTTTCTTTTTTCATCCATCTTATTTTCTATATCATTTTCAAAACTTAGAAGCTCCGAGCGAAGAGGCCTATGCTACAATTTCGGAAAATCATAGAAACAAAGGTTGCTGAAACTTTGCCCAAGAACTAGGAAATTCAGTGGGCAAAGTTTTCGATGTATATTGAAGATTTCGTATTTCTAAGGAATTCTTTTTTTAAAGGATTTTTATAGGATTTCATATTTCTGGGGTATTGTTTTTTAAAGATGTCTTTTTTCTAGATTTCATATTTCTGGGGTATTTTTTTTAAGGATGTCTTTTTTCAGGATTCAATATTTCTAGGTTAATGTTTTTGTAAGGATTTCTTTTTAAAAGATTTCATATTTCTGGGGTATTGTTTTTTTAAAGATGTCTTTTTTCAGGATTTAATATTTCCAGCTTATTGTTTTTATAAGGATTTCTTTTAAAGGATTCCATATTTCTGGGGTATTGTTTTTTTAAGGATGTCTTTTTTCAGGATTCAATATTTCCAGGATATTGTTTTAATAAGGATTTCTTTAAAGAATTTCATATTTCTGGGGTATTGTTTTTTTAAGGATGTCCTTTTTCAGGATTCAATATTTCCAGGATATTGTTTTAATAAGGATTCTTTTTAAAGGATTTCATATTTCTGGGGTATTGTTTTTTTAAGGATGTCCTTTTTCAGAATTCAATATTTCCAGGATATTGTTTTAATAAGGATTCTTTTTAAAGGATTTCATATTTCTGGGGTATTGTTTTTTTTAAGGATGTCTTTTTTCAGGATTCAACATTTTTAGGTTAATGTTTTTATAAGGATGGGTTTTTTCAGGATTTCATATTTTTAGGGTATTGTTTTTTTAAAGGATTTCATATTTCTGGGGTAATACTTTTTTAAGGATGTCTTTTTTCAGGACTCAATATTTCTAAGTTATTGTTTTTATAAGGATGTCTTTTTTCAGAATTTCATATTTCTAGGGTATTGTTTTTTTTCAAGGATTTTTTTAAAGGATTTCCTATTTCTGAGGTATTGTTTTTTTTAATGATGTCTTTTACAAGATTTCCTATTTCTAGGGTATGTTTTTTTTTTTTTTTTAATGATGTCCTTCTTCAAGATTTCCTATTTCTAAGGTATTATTTTCTAAGGATTGACTTTTTGGACAATTCCATATCACTAAGTAATTTATATTTTCTTTAATTTATTTTTTTAAATATAACTTTTTGAAGATGACACTTTGTTTTAACAGTTATGGTCCTTCAGACCAAATTTCGGTTACATAAATTACCATTCCACATAATAATAATAATAATAATAATAATAATAATAATCTCCCCCATATAATATAGAGCAAGTGTATGGATATACATATATATATATATATATATATATATATATATATATATATTCATTTATTTCCGATCACGATCAGCTCTCATTGTCTTTGGGTTAAGGGTAGAGTGAGTAGTCATACCCTGGTGAGAGGGGGTCGGGTGCATCCATATCTAAATATTAAGCCGTAATTTTTGACGGGTCACGTATGCTACTGCTGCTACTACTACTACTACTACTACTACTACTACTACTAATAATAATAATAATAATAATAATAATAATAATAATACCAAAAAGCATCGATAGTAATAATAACCATTATAATAAAAATGAAAACTTGTTTCAGATTAAAGATCTGAATAAAATCCCTTCAGATCCTTCTGGGAAGTCGTTTAACTTGATGCTTTTGAGATGCAGCAGGCATTCATTCTGTGTTGGGGATTTACTAGGATTTAACCGGATTTCCCGCCACTTGGAGCAAGTTATTCTCTTCCAAGTGGCTCCTCCTCTCTTTAGACTGGAGAACTTCCTTCTTCGCTATGTTACTCCATTTAGAGTTCTGGCTTCTCAACTTACGTTATTCCGTACCTGATTGATACACGTACTAATGTAAAAATGTATTTTGAAAATATATAAGAGTTGAAAGACCCAGGCCTACATGGCTGAGCACTAAAAAGCGTGGCTTCTATATTTGACGTTATTCCGTCACGATTGATGCATGTACTAATGTAAAAATGTATTTTGAAAATACATAAGAGTTGAAAGACCCAGGCCTACATGGCTGAGGGCTATGAAGCGTGGCTTCTATAGTTGAAACCATTCCGTCGCTGATTGATGCACATAGTAATGTTAAAATGTATTTTGAAAACATATAAAAGAGTTGAAAGACCCAGGCCTACATGGCTGAGGACTATGAAGTGTGAAATAGGATATGATGAATGGAGAAGCATTGGTTTATAAGCTCAAGATAGAGCCGCCTGGCGAAATCTAACCGAGGACCTTTGCGTCAATAAGCATGGGAGGAGATGATGATGATGATGATAATGATGAAACTAGAAAGAACGTGGTAGACCTAGAGAAACATGGTTGATGAAAATGCAAAGCCAAATCGTGGCTGACAATACGAAAGAGAAATGTCGCTGATGACAATGCGAAAGAGAAATATGGCTAATGATAATGCGAAGGAGAAATGTGGCTAATGACAATGCGAATAAAAATGTGACTGAAAACAATACAAGAGAGAAATGTGGCTGGTGGCAATGCGAAGGAGAAACATGACTGATGAGAATGTGAAGGAAAAATGTGGATGATGATAATGCGAAGGATAAACGTGGCTGATGACAATGTGACGAGAAACGTGGCTGATGACAATGCCAAGAAGAAACGAGGCTGATGATAATGTGACGAGAAACGTGGCTGACGACAATGCGAAGGAGAAATGTGGCTGATGATAATGGGACGAGAAACGTGGCTGATGACAATGCGAAGGAGAAACGTGGCTGATGATAATGTGACGAGAAACATGGCTGATGATAATGCGAAGGAGAAACGTGGCTGATGATAATGTGACGAGAAACATGGCTGATGACAATGTGAAGGATAAGCGTGGCTGCTGACAATGGGACGAAAAATGTGGCTGATGACAATGCAAAGGAGAAACGTGGCTAATGATAATGTGATGAGAAACGTGGCTGATGACATTGCGAAGGAGAAACGTGGCTGATGATAATGTGAAGGATAAGCGTGGCTGATGACAATGGGACGAAAAATGTGGCTGATGACAATGCAAAGGAGAAACGTGGCTGATGATAATGTGATGAGAAACGTGGCTGATGACATTGCAAAGGAGAAACGTGGCTGATGATAATGTGACGAGAAACATGGCTGATGACAATGTGAAAGATAAGCGTGGCTGATGACAATGGGACGAAAAACGTGGCTGATGACAATGCGAAGGAGAAACGTGGCTGATGATTATGTGAAGGAGAAACGTGGCTGATGACAACGCGAAGGAGAAACGTGGCTATGATAATGTGACGAGAAACGTGGCTGATGATATTGCGAAGGAGAAACGTGGCTGATGATAATGTGACGAGAAACATGGCTGATGACAATGTGAAGGGTAAGCGTGGCTGATGACAATGGGACGAAAAACGTGACTGATGACAATGCGAACGAGAAACGTGGCTAATGATAATGTGATGAGAAACGTGGCTGATGACATTGCGAAGGAGAAACGTGGCTGATGATAATGTGAAGGATAAGCGTGGCTGATGACAATGGGACGAAAAATGTGGCTGATGACAATGCAAAGGAGAAACGTGGCTGATGATAATGTGATGAGAAACGTGGCTGATGACATTGCAAAGGAGAAACGTGGCTGATGATAATGTGACGAGAAACATGGCTGATGACAATGTGAAAGATAAGCGTGGCTGATGAGAATGGGACGAAAAACGTGGCTGATGACAATGCGAAGGAGAAACGTGGCTGATGATTATGTGAAGGAGAAACGTGGCTGATGACAACGCGAAGGAGAAACGTGGCTATGATAATGTGACGAGAAACGTGGCTGATGATATTGCGAAGGAGAAACGTGGCTGATGATAATGTGACGAGAAACATGGCTGATGACAATGTGAAGGGTAAGCGTGGCTGATGACAATGGGACGAAAAACGTGACTGATGACAATGCGAACGAGAAACGTGGCTGATGATTATGTGAAGGAGAAACGTGGCTGATGACAACGCGAAGGAGAAACGTGGCTGATGACATTGCTAAGTAGAAACACAGTTGATGACAGAGCGAAGGAGAAACCTGAATGATGACAATGCAAAGAAAAAACGTGGCTGATGAGAATGTGAAGAAGAAACGTGGCTGATGCCTACGCGTAGAAGAAATGCAGTTGATGATAATGGGAATGAGGAACGTGGCTGATGACAGTGTGAAGGAGAAACATGGCTGATGACGATGTGATGGAAAAACGTAGCTGATACCGATGCAAAGGAAAAACGTGGCTGATGAAATACGAAAGAGAAACGTGGCTGATAACGATGCAAAGGAAAAACGTGGCTGATGACAATACGAAAGAGAAACGTGGCTGATACCGATGCAAAGGAAAAACGTGGCTGATACCGATGCAAAGGAAAAACGTGGCTGATGAAATACGAAAGAGAAACGTGGCTGATACCGATGCAAAGGAAAAACGTGGCTGATGAAATACGAAAGAGAAACGTGGCTGATACCGATGCAAAGGAAAAACGTGGCTGATGAAATACGAAAGAGAAACGTGGCTGATAACGATGCAAAGGAAAAACGTGGCTGATGACAATACGAAAGAAAAACGTGGCTGATACTGATGCAAAGGAAAAACGTGGCTGATGAAATACGAAAGAGAAACGTGGCTGATACCGATGCAAAGGAAGAACGTGGCTGATGAAATACGAAAGAGAAACGTGGCTGATAACGATGCAAAGGAAAAACGTGGCTGATGACAATACGAAAGAGAAACGTGGCTGATACCGATGCAAAGGAAAAACGTGGCTGATGAAATACGAAAGAGAAACGTGGCTGATACCGATGCAAAGGAAAAACGTGGCTGATGAAATACGAAAGAGAAACGTGGCTGATACCGATGCAAAGGAAAAACGTGGCTGATGAAATACGAAAGAGAAACGTGGCTGATAACGATGCAAAGGAAAAACGTGGCTGATACCGATGCAAAGGAAAAACGTGGCTGATGAAATACGAAAGAGAAACGTGGCTGATAACGATGCAAAGGAAAAACGTGGCTGATGACAATACGAAAGAAAAACGTGGCTGATACTGATGCAAAGGAAAAACGTGGCTGATGAAATACGAAAGAGAAACGTGGCTGATACCGATGCAAAGGAAAAACGTGGCTGATGAAATACGAAAGAGAAACGTGGCTGATAACGATGCAAAGGAAAAACGTGGCTGATGACAATACGAAAGAGAAACGTGGCTGATACCGATGCAAAGGAAAAACGTGGCTGATGAAATACGAAAGAGAAACGTGGCTGATACCGATGCAAAGGAAAAACGTGGCTGATGAAATACGAAAGAGAAACGTGGCTGATACCGATGCAAAGGAAAAACGTGGCTGATGAAATACGAAAGAGAAACGTGGCTGATAACGA
>NC_090742.1:66044475-66049475 GCF_036898095.1 Palaemon carinicauda | reverse complement strand
ATTGCAGTCATGCAATAAAAGACATTAATAGTTATATAAAAATTTGTGTACAACAAAAATTTTATGTAAATAATATAACATTATTATAAACACACACCTGTAACAAAGCAAAATACTTCAGACATAGAATTGAAAATAATATTTATCCTTAATTGTAATATATGGCAGTCATGCAATAAAAAACATTAATATTTTTATACGAAGATTTTTGTACAACAAAAATTTTTAATGTAGATAAAATAATATTATAAACACACAGCTGCAATAAAACAAAATACTTCAGACATATAAAAAAAAAGAAAATTGGACCTCCGAAGGAGTAAGAGGAAATGGGAAGATGAACGATAATAAAATGTCCAAAAAAGAAACAATACTAAAAAATGCAACACTCGTGCATGATCGGTCCTTGTCCTTGCATGCCGTATCACTCCAGGAATTTTCTGAAGCGAACCCGGGTCCCTGTCACTTCCAGGACTTTCGAGTGGTGTATCCATATTCATCAACAGGCAAAATGGATTGAAATGTATCCCCCACACGCCCCCCCCCCCCCCTCGAAATCATGACATATGGCGAGTTAGCCCTTAACTGTGATGACATCAATATCAAGTGATTATTGAATTGATTGTGTTGATAAAGTTAAAGTTTTTATCAGGAATTAAAATCACCCAAAATAAATCCCCCACTCACCCCCCCACACCCCACACATCTCCCCCAATCCATGACATATGGCGAGTTAGCCCTTAACTGTGATGACATCAATATCGAGTGATTATTGACTTGATTGAGTTGATCAAGTTAAAGTTTTTATCAGGAATTAAAATCACCCAAAATAAATCCCCCACTCACCCTCACCCCCCCCCCCCCTCGAAATCATGACATATGGCGGGTTAGCCCTTAACTGTGATGACATCAATATCAAGTGATTATTGACTTGATTGTGTTGATAAAGTTAAAGTTTTTATCAGGAATTAAAATCACCCAAAATAAATCCCCCACTCCCCCCCCCCCAACCCCCACCTCCCTCGAAATCATGACATATGGCGAGTTAGCCCTTAACTCTGATGACATCAATATCAGGTGATTATTAACTTGATTGCGTTGATCAAGTTAAAGTTTTTATCAGGAATTAAAATCCTCAAAAATAAATTACTATAATTCACTTTAACAGTTTTCTTATATATGGTAATACTAACATTATGGAATAGATAAAACCGTAAAAGGATCAATATTTTCTTTAATTCTTTTTCTATAATTGTTATCTTTAAAGAAACGTGTCGTTTATACTGTATTATAAGGTTGAGTACCATCCTACCTTTAGGGTTATACAAACTATGTGTAACTTCGTTGCAAATATATATCAACAATGCAATATGCATGCACTTGAACTGAGAGAGAGAGAGAGAGAGAGAGAGAGAGAGAGAGAGGAAGGAAAATGCAAAATATATATATACACATACACACACATATATATATTATATATATATATACACAGTATATCTATATATGTATATATATAATAGAGAGAGAGAGAGAGAGAGAGAGAGAGAGAGAGAAAGAGAGAGAGAGAGGAAAATGCAAAATGAAAATGGAATACACATTTTCATAGTATTTTATTACTCTCACACAAAAGTTCTTGTATTAAAGAAAATCCACAAATAAATATCCAGTCATATGCATATGCATATTCATATGTATTTGCGTGTCCGCATTTTCCAAAAAAAAAAAAAAAAAAAAAAAAAAACTCATGTTTTTGTTGCTCTCAAAATATTCCAATGGCGCAATTTCGGATTTGATTGTAAGAACCGGATTTTTATCCACTTACCGAATGACCATCATATTCGCATGCCATTTATTTTTGTCGATTCGCTAAAATATGGAATGACACACTTTTGCGTATATAGCATACGTACATGAAACATACAGATATTTGCCCTTATATCTATCCAACTATCAATTCATATATATATATATATATATATACATATATATATAATATACATATATATATATATGTATATATATATATATATATATATATAGCCCCAGTATAATAAAGAATAATGTCTGGCTATATATAATATACGCACGCATATATATGTACATACAAACATATATATATATATATATATATATGTATGTATGTATGTTGATATAAATATATATATACATACATATACATATATTATATATATATATATATATATATAGTTACGCTGTGCGGCATTGCCAGACGTATGACTACTCGGTTTCTGTTTTGGGGAGAAGGCATAGTCATACCATGATAAGAGGGGGTACCCCGAGAGGTTCACTCGGACACCCACTGTCATCCACAAACTGCCGAAACTGCCGTTTTGCAGTTAGGATGGGGATGGCGGTGGGAGGGGTTGAATCTGTATTTGTGTGCTCTATATATATATATTATATATATATATTAAAATATATATATACATACATATATATATGCATATATATAATTTATATATATACAGAGTATATATATATATATATATATATGTGTGTGTGTATATATAAATATATATACATATAATAATATATATATATAAATATATACACACATATATATATATATATATATATAATATATATATTATACACACACATACATAAAGCGTCTAAATGCATACATGCGCAATTAATGACCCGGCTTTCAGATATCCATTAGCACTAACAATGTAAAAAGCATAATCCTTCATCGGAATAGTTCCGATCCATTTAACAAATTCAGACCAAAAACTCAGTCTCTATATTCCATCTTTTCGACCCAAATCAGGTGTAAACTGAATCCCTGCATATTCATAACTAGTATGAACCGTATGGGAAATTTTGATTGGTAATGCTGATCAGAGGATGGGTGCGTAAAAAAAAAAAAAAAAAAAAAAAAAACTTATGTATTTGTATACCTATATGACTTCATATTCTGAATATCTTTTTTCTCTGATGTGACTGAATTAATTCATTCTAGTAGTGTGTGTGAATATTGAATAACATTTTCTAATGGTGGAATTGATCAAATACTTTTCAAATATGATTATATATGATTATATTTATATATATATATATATATATATATATATTATATATATATAAATACAAATATGTGTGTGTGTGCATGTATATATACATATATAAATATATACTCTGTATATATATATATATATATATATATTATATTGAAAAGATAAGCGATTCCACAGTAAAACTAATAATAGCATTTTCTTACTAATATTAAATTCATTGGTTAAAAATGCATTTACTACAACATTACTAATTTTCCCATCTATTTTTATTCGAAGTGTCTCAATATTATTATCTTGACTCACAATTCAAAAGAAAAATCTATAAACTTTTTGGAAAGAATTCAAGAAGAGGTTGAATTACTCTTAATGATTCCTTGAACAATCTGGCTCTAAAATACAATACTCTCCTCGATGGCAATATTTGCAATTATTTTTTAAAATATGACAGAAAATTATTTTTGATGTTTTATCAAGGCCGCATCAAAATGTATTTTTTATCCTAATGTTTTAACAAGCCCCGCTAAAATACAAAACATTTTAACTTGATGTTTTAAACAAATCTCATTCAAATATATTTTTGATCTTAAAGTTTTAACAACCCCGTTAAAATATAATACATTTTAACTTGATATTTTAACAAACCTCATTAATATATATATTTTTATCTTAATGTTTTAAAAACCCCGTTAAAATATAATACTTTTTAACTTGATGTTATAACAAACCTCATTAAAATATATTTTTGATCTTAATGTTTTAACAAAACCCGGTTAAAATATAATAATTTTCAACTTGATGTTTTAACAAACCTCATTAAAATATATATTTGATCTTAATGTTTTAACAAACCCAGTTAAAATATAATACTTTTTAACCAGATGTTTTAACAAACCTCATTAAAATGTATTTTTTTATCCTAATGTTTTAACAAACCCCGTTAAATTATAATACTTTTTAACTTGATGTTTTAACAAACCTCATAAAAATGTATCTTGGATCTTAATGTTTTAACAAACCCCGTTAAAATACAATACTCTTAACTTGATGTTTTAACAAACCTCATTAAAATGTATTTTTTTATCCTGATTTTTTAAGAAGCCCCGTTAAAATATAATATTTTTAACTTTATGTTTTAACAAACCTCATTAAAATTGTATTTTTGATCTTAATGTTTTAACAAAAGCCCGTTAAAATATATACTTTTTAACTTGATGTTTTAACAAACCTCATTAAAATGTATTTTTGATCTTAATGTTTTAACAAAAGCCCGTTAAAATATGATACTTTTTAACTTGATGTTTTAACAAACCTCATTAAAATGTATTTTCTTATCCTAATGTTTTAACAAACCGTTAAAATATAATACTTTTTAACTTGATGTTTTAACAAATCTCATTAAAATATATTTTTTATCTTAATGTTTTAACAACCCGTTAAAATATGATACTTTTTAACTTAACAAAACCCATTAATTTTGTATATAATTTTTACACTAATATTTTAACAAACACCATTAAAATATAATTGTCTCTTAACGTTTTAAGAAACCCCATTAAAAACATATCTTTTATCTTAATGTTTTAACATACTCCATCAACTAAATATAAAAATCTGGCCCAAATGTTTTAACAAACGCCATTAAAATAGTTTTTTATATTAACGTCTTTTAATAACCCATTAAAAATATATTTTTTCTTAACGTATTAACGAACCCATTGACATATATTTTTTCTATCTTAATGTTTTAACAAACTCCATAAAAATATAAATGTATGTATCTTAATGTTTTAACAAACCCATTATAAATATATTTTCACTTAACGTTTAAAAAACCAATTAGAAATATTCTATTCATCGTAATGTTTTAAACAAACCCATTACAAATATATCTTTACTTAACGTTTTAAACAAACCCATTAAAAATATTTCATTTATCTTAATGTTTTTAACAAACCCATTACA
>NC_090742.1:66026975-66029475 GCF_036898095.1 Palaemon carinicauda | reverse complement strand
ATAAATTTTATGTACTTGGTGTCAATGACCTTAGATGTCAGGATGCCAGAAAACCTCAAATCAATCAATCAATTAATCAACTTAAGTACTTGAGTTACTACTAATAAAATTATAATTAGTTATTCATGAAGTGAATTGAATTTCTCAAGTCAATCAACCTAAGTACTTGAGTTACTCCTATTAAAATTACAATAAGTTATTCATGAAGTGAATTGAATTTCCTTTATCTCATCAACTCTACATACTTACTTTACTTTACTTACTTTGATGGCTGCTTTTCCAGTCCCTTACAATAGGGGAACCCCACTCTCTACACGACCTCCACTGTCGTTTTACCTTGTTCGTTCACAGTATTTAACATTTCATATCGCGTATTGTTCATTTACTGTTAAATCGTCACTGTCAAGAGACTCATGAAATAAGAAAGTCTTCAGTTTCCTCTTGATAGCCTTAATGTCTTCAATCATTCGAATGTTTCGTGGGAGCTTATTATATAGTTTAGTAAGGAGCCAATTCATGTTTTTATTTATCAAAGGGTATACCGGAAAATAGCATGCTCCAATAACTCTACTGGCGTCACGTCAAACACATTAATGGAAAGTGATCTAATTATTAGTCTCTGGATTAAGTTTATTGCTCTTATAATCAACATTCTAGATCAAAATATCAATCCATTAAAACAACCAAACGTTTGTAGTTTTTATACTACAGCAGAATAAATTCAAACTTTCGATTTCTGTGGTTGTGGTAGCCGATGTGGTAACGGTCCTGACTGGTGAACGCTAGACTGGGTTCGAGTCCCGTTCAAACTCGTTAGAACCTTTGGTCGCTGCAAACTCACCATCCTAGTGAGCTAAGGATGGGGAGTTTGGGAGAACCTATAGATCTATCCGCTGAATCATCGGTAGCTATTACCTGGCCCTCCTTGGTCCTAGCTTGGGTGGAGAGGGGGCTTGGGCTGATCATATGATATATATGGTCAGTCTCTAGGGCATTGTACTACTCGATACGGCAATGTTACTGTCCTTTGCCTCTGCCACTCATGAGGGACCTTTAAACCTTTAAAAGAAAAGGGGAAAATCTGACCAGTCACACTTATTCCAATCTATCAGCAAGTTTCTATAGGTCTTTAAAGGTCTCTCGTAAATGGTAAGGGGTAAGGGACAGGGCAATGCCATAGAGAAAGGACAATGCCCTAAAGACTGACCATAAACACATATGATCAGCTCAAAAACCACATCCCATGAAGCTAGGACCAAGGAAGACCAGGCAATGGCTACTGTTGACTTAGCAGGTAGACTTATAGGCTTCTCCAAACCACGAATCCTTAGCTCACAAGGATGGTGAGGTTGCACACACAAGAAACTATCGAGCATGACCGGGAATCGAACCTCAGTCCGGCATATCGCCAAGCAAGGACGTTTCCTATCCGCCCAGTCGGAACTTTGTATAGCCACTGGATACTCATAATTTTCATGTGTTTTTTAAGTTTATATTCATCTGAACAAAATCAAATATAAAAATTTATGCCTAACAAACAAGATACTATAGTCCATTTCTTTTAGCAAGTGATATTTGCACCGACTCGCAGCGGTGCCCTTTTAGCTCGGAAAAGTTTCCTGATCGCTGATTGGTTGTACAAGATAATTCTAACCAATCAGCGACCAGGAAAATTTTCCGAGCTAAAAGGGCACCGTTCCGAGTCGGTGCAAATATGACTTGCTAAAAGAAATGGACTATAGAAGTGATAATTCAAAACACTATAGATAACCAAATTCTTGTTATTTCCCTTTTCTTCTTCTTCTTCCCCACCCTTATCCCTACAGTAAGGGGTCGGTTGCCTGATGCAGCCTCTCCAATGCCTTCCATCAAAGGCATCCTCTTTCCCTTTTCTTATCATTCAAATAAAAGCAACTCTCCACGTGAGGACCAGCTACTTTTATCGGCGTGTCAATGATATATTTCATGTCTTCTTTAAACCTGTATTGCCTCAAGAGAGGTTTTTGATTACGTGCATCTCATCGTAATTTATAAAAAATAATAAACAATCTTTAGCAGCAACAACTACAAGAGACTTATTAATAATATTAACTAGTTCCGCAATAATCATGAATATAAAACTTAAAAAATACTTAATTTTGATAAAAATTAACTATTACAATAATAGTAATAGAGAAGTATTAATCATAACAAGCAAAAGAAAACAAGACAAATTATTATGAGAGAGAGAGAGAGAGAGAGAGAGAGAGAGAGAGAGAGAGAGAGCGCAAAAAAAAAAGTTTGACATTTTCGTCATTTGGAAGGACGGGAAGAAAGCAATGTTATAACAATACTATTTTTGCAATTGAGAGAGAGAGGAGAGAGAGAGAGAGAGAGAGAGAGCGCAAAAAGCAAAGGTTGACATTTTCCTCATTTGGATGGAGAGGAAAAAAGCAGAGTTAAAACGATATTATTTTTGCCATTTAGAGAGAGAGAGAGAGAGAGAGAGAGAGAGAGAACA
>NC_090742.1:66009475-66021975 GCF_036898095.1 Palaemon carinicauda | reverse complement strand
GCTCAACAAGGAGGCGAAATGAAGAACTTTGTCTAAAGACCATGAGATGGGCTTTGGAGGTGCTGAAGGTCTGAGCCTAGCGCAGGCTTTCGGAACTTTATTAAAGATCTCGTTACCTAGGTCGATCTGGAAGGCAAATAAAATGGGTCTCATCAAAGCCGATTTACACACTGAAATCGTGTTAGCTGCCAATCCTTGGCCATGGAGATGGATGAAGAAAGATAAGCAGAAATCTGTTGAGATCTCCTGCGGATTCTTTGCCTTTACAAAGGCCACCCATTTTCTCCAAGATGACTCATATTGCCTTCTAGTCGATTTGCACTTGTATTCCTCTAGGAAGTCTATGCTGGCTTTCGAAATCCCGAAGCGCTTTCTCACCGCTAGGGCGAGAAAATCATGAGCTGCAGGGTCTGGGTTTTCTGTAATGAAGCGCAGACAGTCGACTTCTGGACTCGCTGGGTCAGAACTGGATGTGGTAGCGGCACGAACTTCATCTGTAGTTCCAACGCCAAGGGGAACCACATGCTGTTCGCCCACTTGTGGGCCACTATTGCCGCTACCCCCTTGAAGGATCTCAGTTTGTTGAGGACCCTCAACAGAAGGTTGTGAGGAGGGAACAGATAAATCCTGGACCATCTGTTCCAGTCGAGGGACATTGCGTCCACTGCTTCCGCTAAGGGGTCCTCGTACGGGGACACGTACAGGGGCAACTTCTTGTTGTCTTTCGTCGCAAAGAGGTCTATTTGCAGTTCTGGGACTTGATTCAGAATGAAGGAAAATGATCCTGCGTCTAAGGACCATTCCGACTCTATCGGTGTGAACCTGGATAGAGCGTCCGCTGTCACATTGCGGACTCCTTGAAGGTGAACTGCCGACAGGTACCACTTCTTCTTTTCCGCCAATCGGAAAATGGCTAACATCACTTGGTTGAGAGGTGGTGACCTCGACCCTTGTCGATTCAAGCATCTCACAACCACCTCGCTGTCTGTCACCAATCTTATGTGGATCGAGTGACGCGGGGAGACTTTCTTTAAGGTAAGGAGCACTGCCATAGCTTCTAGAAAGTTTATATGAAAGGTCCTGAATAGCTTGGACCAAGTCCCCTGGACTTTTTTCCGATGAGAGTGACCTCCCCATCCCTCCTTTGAGGCGTCTGAGTGAATCGTCAACGACGGGGGAGGTGGCTGAAGAAGAACAGACTTCTTTAGATGTCTGGCTTGGGACCAAGGTCTGAGAAGAGTACGTAGCCGAGGCGGCACTGGTCTTCTCAGGTCTCTTCGCGCGTTTGATGCATACCTTCTCCAAACTCCGGTTGCATCCTTTAGCTGTGCTCTTAGCACTGGGTCTGTCACTGAAGCAAACTGGAGAGAGCCTAGTACCCTCTCCTGTTCGCGTCTTGATATCCTTTCGGAATCTAGAAGTCTCTTGACAGAGCCCGCTATCTCCTTCCTTTTCTTCATTGGGATGGAGAAACTGTGTGACAAAAGGTCCCAGTGGATTCCCAGCCACTGGAACTTTTGGGATGGAGAAAGTCGAGACTTTTTCTTGTTGATCTTGAAGCCTAGGTACTCTAGGAACTGGATCACCTGACTGGAAGCTTGCAAGCATTCGGTCTCGGATGCTGCCCACACCAGCCAGTCGTCCAGGTAGGCTACTACCTGAATTCCCTTTAGGCGTAATTGTTTGAGAGCTGCGCTCGCAAGCTTCGTGAAAATCCTTGGGGCTATGTTTAGCCCGAATGGCATGGCTCTGAAGGCGTACAGTTTTCGTTGTAGCCTGAACCCTAGGTAGGGGGAGAGTCGACGGCTGATTGGAATGTGCCAATAGGCGTCTGACAAGTCTATAGAGACTGAGTATGCCCTCTTGGGCAGTAAGGTCCTTATGTGTTGCAGTGTTAGCATCTTGAATTTGCAATTCACTATGAACTTGTTGAGTGGTGACAAGTCCAGAATGACTCTGAGCTTTTCCGAGTCTTTCTTGGGAACACAAAACAGCCTCCCTTGGAATTTGATGGACTTCACCTTTCGGATCACATTTTTCTCCAACAGTTCTTGAACGTACTCCTCCAAAATGGGGGTGGAGTGTTGGAAAAACCGAAGGCATGGGGGTGGAGTGCTGTACCAGCTCCAACCCAGTCCATTCTTGAGTAGGCTTTGGGCCCAGGGATCGAAGGTCCAGCGATCCCAAAATTTCATCAGTCTCCCTCCTACCGGTATCATTTCACTTGGACTGCCGTCCTGAGGTCTTGCCTCCCTGACCACGACCACCTCTGAATCCCCTTCCCCTTGAGGGGCGCCTAGACGAGCCTCTGGCTGCTCCTCTAGGTTTTGCACGAAAGGAAGAAGACTGTTTTTCGAACGTTGGGGCGAATGTGGTTGACTGACCTGGCACCGCCTGGGGTACCCACTGAAAGGTAGTCGGGGTTTGTGCCACCATCTGGGGCACTGGAGGCAAAGGCAATTGCAGTTGCTGTTGCTGTCTATAAGGCTTGGCTGGCCGAGATGGTAGCCTAGTCTTCATATTCTTCCTCTTTGGTTGAGGACCCTCATCCGGGGAAGATTTTCTTTTGATAGCCAGGCCCCACTTCTGGAGAAGATTTCTATTCTCCACGGCGGCCTTATCAACAACCTCTTTGACCACATCGGTAGGGAAAAGGTCTTTTCCCCAAATGTTGGAGGAGATTAACTTCCTTGGCTCGTGTCTCACCGAAGCCCCGGTGAACACGAACTCCCTGCAAGCTCTCCTTGCCTTGACGAAGTTATAAAGGTCCTTCGTCACTGTGGCTAAGTGAGACTTAGCCACTACCATGAACATTTCATGGACCTTGGGGTCACTTGCCATCGTCTCGAGAGTAGTCTGATGAGACATTGAGGCAGCCAGTCTTTCTTTTGTCTCGAACTCTCTTCGTAAAAGAGATTCGGACAGCTTGGGGAGGTCCTCGCCGAATTGCCGTCCGGCAATATCAGCCTCCAACTTTCCCACTGAGAATGTTAGATGGACATCCTTCCAGTCTTTGTGGTCCATAGGTAGAGCCAGCGACAAGGGTTTACACTCCTCCAGGGAGGGGCAAGGCTTGCCGGCCTCGACTGCCTTTAGGACAGCCGCAAACCCTTTCTGTAAAAAGGGGAAGGCTCTATCAGGAGAGGACACAAACGAAGGGAGCTTCTTGCTCAATGCAGCTACCTTCGAATTCGAGAAGCCCCTCTCTTTCATCGAGGATGAAAGTAGGGCTTGAGCCTTAGCGTGGTCCATAACAATGACCTCCTTCGGCTCTGTCTCCTCCCTTGAAGCTGGTTCTTTTCTCAGCCGGACATAGCAGTCCGGATATGATGCCTTGCTGGGCCAGAATTCTACCTCCTCTAGGGGAACTGAACCCAGCTTATCCGAGATGACGATCTTTCCAGTCGTCATCGGCATGTGCTCAGCATACTTCCATGGGTTAGCATCTGAGCATATGGGAAGGTCTTTCACATTGAGCCTTTTCCGGGGCCCATGTGATTCTGCCAGGGACTGCATACGCAGTTCCATTGCAGCCGCCTTCTCCTGATTCTCCTTCTGCATTTGTTGGATCATTCCAACAATCGAAGAGAGGGCCTGTCCCAGTTCTACTGGGAGGCCAGCCGATGTTGAGGGGATAGGCTCCGGCATCTGAACCGGAGTAGCCGACACCTCGTCGACCTCATCCTCTACGACATCCGGGGTTTGAACTTGATCCTGACCTTCTGCCAGGAGGTCTTCTTCCAAACGATCGTCCAGGTCAGACATCCTGTCACACAACTGGATGTCTTGCATCGCATCTGCGACTTCCTCGTCCACCTGGACTTGATCTTGAAGGATCTCCTCTTGAGGCTGGGGAATCACTGCCTCAGCTGATGCCTGGGGAAAAAGATACGCCCTCATCTTCTCACTTGGAAGATAAGGGCCAGAGGTGTTCTTCTTGAAGCCCCTTACCCAAGTACGAAGCTTTTCCCTAGCTATATCCCTTGATTCCGCCGTTCTAGGGGAATCAAAAGCCTCAGTAATCAGGTTAGTGCATACAGTACATACCTGAGGGTCCCAATACTGGAGATCATCCTTGGAGACAGCGCATGCTGCGTGTCTCCTACAACACTCATGTCCGCAGAGGTTCTTGCTGCGGACATTGCAGAAAACATTTCCGCACTTCGGAGGGTCCTCCTGTAAAGAGAAGAAATTTCCATGAGTATCAAGTGAACTATGTATCACTGGATATGCATAGTATAGCATAACAATTCATAAATGAAAGACACACACTTGTGTTTCCCTCACAACCCATTGTTGCAGCCTTCCGGATAATAAAATCAAAATTGGTTTATCTCTACTAGAGTAACCAATGCAAGGTTTCCAGAGGAAACAGGTGGAGCTCACACCTAGGCAATGATTTTAAAAATCCTGGATAATAGACGGGGAAGAACTCTGCTTCCTGTCTGAGGGCAACAGCAAAGGGCTGTGTAAGAAAACACAATAGTGTTAGAAGATACAGTGCTGTACCTAAACTTTTACTATAGTTTTCTTCTTACTGTATATGCTATACAGAAGAATACTAGTACAGTATAGGAGGATGTGTGCCGGCCTGCCTTTGCCGGCCGGCACACACCACAATTAGCTTTAAAGTATACTACTTAACAGCTATAGGGCGGCAGCCCTCTGGTTCAAATGCCTGTGCCGGCGGCAGCAGCTGCCGGCCAGCAACAGCCAGTGTTGGCCGGCAATGATTGCCGGCCAGCAACTACACAAGGTAGTACCCAGCTGCCGGCCACACTCTTGGTGACCGGCAGACAAGGACTGACATAAGCCGGCCGGCAAAGGTACAAGACCGATGCCAGCCGGCAGCAAAAGAACCAGAAGACTACCCCTGCCCGGCTGCCGGCCTCATAGGCCGGCAGCCGGCCTCATAGGCCGGCTGCCGGGACAGGTACAGCACTATTAGAAAATAGAATGGATGCCGGGATAAGAGTGTACACAACCCCCCAAGCCCGGCAACCGAAAGAGTGCATATAAGGAAGGGGAGAAACTTAATTCAGGCTTCCTTGACCAATGCCGTCCGGCTCTGCCGGCAGGCATGGATGAGGGACCAAGAGAGGTCCGGGCAGCACTCGAAAACATAAGACCCTTGCCGTCCAGCGTCTCTGCCGGCCGGCAATGGGCTTAGTCAATCCATATCCCAACCTATACTAGGTCCAGAAGTAGAATGACATATGGTACAGTAATACCCCTGCCGGCCAGCTCTGCCGGCCGGCAAGGTACAGTACAGTAATGGCTAGGCCATTACGGAGATAGAGGGGGAAGGGACAAGAGGGTCCTGCCAACCTTGCTTTAGTGACAGATCACCCGCAGCCAAGAACTCTGTCTTAGCCTAAGGGAGATCTAAGGGAAAGGGCCAGCGCAGTAGTATAATACCTGCCAGCTTCCAGAGCACCAAAGCAAGGAAGGCGTTGCAACTCCCAAGGGAAGATTTATCCTCCCCGAGAACAGCAACAGGACTTAGTCTGGTCGATCACACAAGAAGGAATCATAACTACAGAAACCTTCGACAGTGACCTAAGGGAGCTCAGCTCCCTTTGTAAGTGTTAGGTCAGCGAGGGAGACTCTGCCCCAAGCCAAACAACACGGACTCAGACTAAAAACTCTGTTGTTCTGTCCCTCTTTGAACCAGACTCAGCAGGAACAGGAAGGTACAGTAACACCCTAGTATAGTTTTATCGAAAATGAATTCGGAAAAAACCACTTAGGGATAAGCCCAAGGCTTAAACAGAGGGAAAGGGATTGCATACCTTCTCCGAAGAAAAGAAAGCAACCGGGGAGTATGATAAAGTATACTAAGGCTCCATAAGCAATTAGCCTAGGCACCAAGAGAATCGATTACCTAATTCACCGAAACTCTCACGTATACAATCTTGGAAATATTCCACACAGTCTAAAATGTATAAAATATAGCCTAAAGCTTCAATAAAATTTTAATTACACTCGGAAAAACCATAATCATGCATTAAGTACTAGGACCAAACGACTAGGCTACATGGCCTAGCGTAGGCCAGAATGGCGAATACTTCGCCAAATAATACTAAGCACGAAAGGAAATCCTATGTAAAGCTAAATAGCTAAATTTTATTAAGCAAAACAACCAGGAATGTCACTCTGACTAACTAATTTATACCTAGCGAGTGACAGTGTCCAGGACACCTCTGGTAGGCTACGGCTCTTGTATCAAAGATTAATCCTATTAATCACTCAAAATTTTACCAAGAGCCTACATTATACATAACAGACACTATACTCAACTTATCCGAGGTCAACGAAGACGAAGAAGCCATGAAAAGCTGAATAAATCCAAGATTTGCGAGAAAAACAGGAAAAAACACCGAGTTGTTAAGCTACGCAAAAAGGAATGCAGATGGCGCCAGGATTGGCGCCAGGCACGCATACGAATCGGGGGATAGGGAAGCCTTGGGAGCGGCTCCCCTTTTTCTTTCCCGAATTCGTATCTCGTCAATCTCCCTCCTACGAGACGAATCTCTATTCAGGTCGTAGATTGCCATGTGACGTGTCTAGAATACGTCCTCTGATATGTCGCGATATCCCTTTCACGAGGGATACTCGCTCCAGGAGTTAGAATTCTGGTACCTTAAGGTAAATTCTCTGGGAATATCGCCGTAGTTGTAATATACCCTAGGAAGCTACCCTATAGGAACTTCCATCAGGACGACATGGCTTGAGCCCAAAAATATATATATATATATATATATATATATATATATATAAATACCATATTCTCTTTAAACATAAACCACCAGCAACTAGCTATTCAAAAGTGCTGACGCAGCATCTGGACCTGAAAATGGTCTCTGACCCGCGTCACCAGGAAGAAAAAAAAAAAAAAAAAAAGTTTTGTGATTTTGGTCTTCTCTCGCATTTTTCCTTTTTTTTTAAAACTCCGATTCGTAGGCGAATCGCTATCGATTGCAATATATACCTGTTCAGGAAAAAAAAACAGGTAATGGCATTTGGAAATGAGTGGGAATTGAGAAAATAATGGAATTGGGAAATTTTGAAAATAAGCGTAAAGAATAAGGAATTCAATGATAAAGACTAGGGATGGAAAATGTAAAATATTTAAAATTGCCAATTTTGTTTTGCTTTTTTCGTGAAAAATTATATTTAGAACGAAAAACAATTAAACAGATCAAGAAACATTTCAAAAGAATACAGCAGGGAAGCGCATTAGTTTAAAAACTCCTCTATAAAGTATAACAGAAAGCAATTGTCTGGATATGTAAATATCTCTCTCTATATATATATATCATCATCATCTACTCCTATTAAAGCAAAGTGCCTAGGTTAGATTTCGCCAGTCGTCTCTATCTTCAGCTTTTAATTCAATATTTCTCCATTCACCATCTCCTACTTCGCACTTCATACATATCTATATTTATATATGTATGTATATATGTATATATATATACATATAAATATACTGTATATATAAACATATATATATATATATATATATATATATATATATATATATATATATATATATATATATATATATATATATATATATCGCTCACGCACAGCTCTCTCCATACCTCTGGTAGGGGGTAGATAGAGTAGTCACACCCAGGTGTGTGTGTGCATATCTATCTAAATATTTACCCATCATTCTTGACAAGTTTATTAGGAGTAAATATGAACCATTGTATCCCATAGTAATATTTCCCTTAATAAAAGATAAAAGCAATAAATGTGATCAGACAATGATCATGACTTTCTAGCATTGGGCGTAATTTGCCTGTAGAAAAAGTAAAAATAAATAAATATGAGCAGAAAATGATCAAAGGCCTTTTGAAGACACCGTCACCCAGGCATGTCGAGTGAGTGTCCCGAAGGTGTGACACTGAACAAAACACGGAGCAAAATGAAAACTTTCAGATCTTCTTGGAAATGAACCTACGAAACCCAGCAAAAATATTGGACAGAAGTGTTGTCCCAATACTCTTGCCTTAACTGAGAGAGAGAGAGAGAGAGAGAGAGAGAGAGAGAGAGAGAGAGAGAGAGAGAGAGAGAGGGATGTGTAACGATCATATACCGATTCTCCAGCAGCAAACTTCAGAAAACTCGTTTATCACTTTCTCACTTTATTATTATTATTATTATTATTACTTGCTAAGCTACAACCCTAGTTGGAAAAGCAGAATGCTATAAGCCCAGGGGCTCCAACAGGGAAAACAGCCCACTTTCACATATATTTAAAGGAATTTCATAAATATTTTTTTATCAGGTTTGTAAACTTGTGTCTATCCTCTCCTAACAGACCAATAGATGAGTCGCTTATTAAAATTTGCATTGAATCGGAGATCTATCGATTTAAAGGTCCCTCAAGATTCCAAGCACTCTAGACTCCACTCAACCTCGAACCAGGGAACCCAGGCAATAGCTGCTCTTAACTCAGGAGGTAAACTTCTGGGCTTGCAATAAGGGTGAGTTTGCAGACACTACTGCAATCGATCGGGATTGAGTGTTGCTCGAACTACCGTCCAGCATATTGCAAGACAGAGCCGTCTACAATAGGGTACGACAACTCCAAATTGTAGTTTTGAATCCTTTCAATATTAGATGAATTTATACTTTACTACACAAGTATACGAAACCCGTAAAAAATTATAGATAAATATTTATATACATACGCAAACACATGCACCACCCCTTTCCCCCTACCCAGGGAGAGCTTAGCGGACTGGAAAGGTGTGTGTGTGTCTGTGTAAGTGTGTATGTGTGTGTGTAAGTGTATGTGTGTGTATATATATATATATATATATATATATATATGTGTGTGTGTGTGTGTGTGTACATATAACCAGACATTTGGTCTTTATTATATAGGGGAGACAGGCTTACATATAAAGAAAAAGTAAATAAAATAAAGAAAAACCATAAAGATAACACATTCCAAAAACACAAAGAATACAAGAAGTGAAGACTAAGGTCTAAAAGAAATTCAGAAGCATTTCGTTTTCAAGAGGACCCCTTGTCACAAAGGCTTCCAGCTGCCAGGGTTAACGTGACAGTGTCAATTCATAATCCCCCCGGCACCTCCCATCTGGCTTTCCAGCGCCTGACAAAGGTACGAGCTATTTCACAGCGCAAATAAGAGGAATTTTGCTGAATACGATTCCAAGACAGGTGTCTTTTACACTCGCGAACCTCGTTACATCCGTCTGTTTTTCACTCTCACCTGAGTTTTTGTTTAAAAGCCGCTCATGAATGGCAGAGGCGAGGGACAGTCAAAATGCCCTATCAAGAAGAACGATGCTCTAGAGCAGTGGTTCCCAAACTATCTTACTGACGCCCCCTTTTTGCTTCCAGTAGACTCCTCTCTTCTTTTTTATATGTAATGATTCTTACATTTATTTCTTAGCATTGTACAGGAAAACAGATTTCTGTTTGTATTGCATTTTAATAATGAAAGCCACCCAAACAAATAATAGTACATTCCAGTAACTAAAAACGAAACATTTGGTTCAAAGTGAGCGAAAAAAAGTTTGAACATTAGCAAATTGGAAAAATTGAGATGCAATTTTAAGAGTAGATAATTTGAAAACATGGCATATAATATTTGGAAATACTTATGAGACTAAGACACAATTTCTGGTCAAATTTAGTGAGATGGATGCATGTATGTAATGACAGATATTTGTTCTTTTAATGATTTTATTATTCTATTAAACAAGTAATTTCGAGCAGATGACTTCACGCCCCCCTTGTATCGTCCTCACGCCCCCCTAGTGGGGCGCGCCCCCCAGTTTGGGAACCACTGTTCTAGAGCAATGTTTCCCAACCTTTTTCAAATGATTACCCCAAAATTTTATTTCCAACTAATCAATGACCCCATTGAACATATACCCGGAGACACCGGATGTTTTTTTGTAGCCACCTGATGAACAGTATGGATCAAGTAGCCCGGTATTGGCTGCTTATAGTTAAGGATCCAAAACAAATGCAAACTTTTCCATTTAAATGGATATCAAAATGAACCATCATCAGTACAGAATATTCAATGTAACATCTTGATTACCCCAAAAAATACGGGTCCATTACCCCACTGGGGTAATTTACCCCAGGGTTGGAAAACACTGTCTAGAGACTGACTGACTTTAATCAATTTTTTTTATAGCGAGACGCATTTGCATGGACTCGTACGGATGCCCAATTAGCTCGGAAAAGTTTCCTAGTAGCTGATTAGTTAGAATTATTTTGCCCAACCAATCAGCTGGTAGGAAACTTTTCCGAGCTAAAAGGGCACCCCTGCGAGTCGGTGCAAATGCGCTTTATAAAAAAAAAATAGTATTTATTTACACATGATAAGAGCCCAAGCTCCCTCTCCACCCAAGCTGGGACCAGGGAGGGCCTGGCAATGGCTACTGACGACTCAGCAGGTAGACCTATAGGCTCCCCAAAAGCCCATCCTTAGCTCACAAGGATGGTGATGTTGCAGACACTATAGAAACCTAACGAGTTTGAGCGGGACTCGAACCTCAGTCTAGCTATCACCTGGCAGGAACGTTTCCAATAAGCCACCACAGTCCTTTTTTTTTTCTTCTTTTTTTTGTAGAGGTAATGGTTGAGAGAAGCATCAGTGGATACTTACAAACAATCATACATAAAATTTTGAATTGTTATTGCTTATACCATTTGGGCCCTTTACTGATAATTAGTTTTTATGCCACCCTTCATCTATAGTCACTGAACTATTTTCTGCTTAATGATATTGACTATATTAGAAAGGTACCACTTAAAGGTAAACCTGAAATAAGTTTTCTGTTTGTAGATATTTTAGTAATTTTGATATAGTTGAAAAAACTATATATTTTCAAATGGAATTGTAAAATGTAATGTAAGACATAGTTCAAACGCCTTTAATCTTTGATTTATTTTACTTGTAAAAGTTTATCTTCACTTTAGCTTGTGTCATAAGAATAATAAAACTTTGGTAAATAGAAAAAACCATGAAAGAGTTACCAGCGAGAGCAAGGCGTCCGTGCTCAGAGGAGTTGAATAATAAAAAAAAAAAATCCCATGATAAAGTCAATGCGGAATCCAAAAAACTTTTTGTCCATTAATATACCATGTCAATGGAAGTTAAAAAGCCAAGATTAAACATAATTCAAGCAATTAGTACGTTGATGTACTTCACTGGAACATTGTGTGTGTGTGTGTGTGTGTGTGTGTAGCATATTGGCGATATCTGGAAAATGAATGATCTATATACGATACAAGCATGATAATATACTTATATAAAGCGATATCTAAAGATGATTGATAAAAAGCCAAGAAAATGACTCAAATTAAAAAAGAATTATTGTATGTATTTTTTTCAACCTTTCATCTGAAAAGATGAATGAATAGATGGGGCAAAAGAATAAATGAAAAGCTATTTTTTTTTTATTCGAGAAAAACATTACTTAATTATACTTATAAAGCCATCTAACTATACTCTTCTGGATCAGGTACGCTTAAAAACTACTACTATTCATACAGTAACATAAGCGTAGATAAAAATATCATCATCATCTCCTCCTAGGCCTATTGACGCAAAGGGCCTCGGTTAGATTTAGCCAGTCATCTCCATCTTGAGCTTTTAAATCAATACTCCACCATTCACCATCTCCCACTTCACGCTTCATAGTCCTCAGCCACGTGGGCCTGGGTCTTCCAACTCTTCTGGTGCCTTGTGGAGCCCAGTTGAAAGTTTGGTGAACTAATCTTTCTTGGGGAGTACGAAGAGCAAGCCCAAACCAAGTCCCTCACCATGTTTGACATAAAAATATAGATATTATTATTATTATCATTATTATTATTATTATTAGTAGTAGTAGTAGTAGTAGTAGTAGTAGTAATAACAGTAGTATAAGTAGTAGTAGTAGTAGTATTACCAGCCAGGCTATATACCCCTAATTGGAAAAGCAAGATGCTATAAGCCCAAAGGCTCCAACAGGGAAAAACAGCCCAATGAGGAAAGGAAACGAGGAAATAAATAAACTACAAGAGAAGAACAAACAATAAAACTAAAATATTTCAAAAACAGTATCAACATTAAATTAGATCCTTCACATATAAACTATAAAAACTTCGAAGACAAATTATTCAAAGGAAAATTATCCTTAACCAATAATTCCTTCCGGTTCCTACAGATGATCATGAGGTATCCTTCTCTAATGGTTTCCTTGGATTCCTACCAAAACTACACCCCCCCACCCCCCACCCCTGGGATACCTACAAGAAATCACATCAAACCCCCTCCCCCCCCCCCCACCAGCCAGATAAGGGTCGTATAAACTCAGATTCTTATAGGGGTGACATAAAAATTCTCAAGATTTTTCTCCCAAATAATTTTCCAACTTTAACTTTATGATTCTTAAAAATTCTTAAGATATTGTCCCCAACATAATCTTCCATCTTTAACTTACTTTTTTTTTTTTTTT
>NC_090742.1:66001975-66004475 GCF_036898095.1 Palaemon carinicauda | reverse complement strand
ACTAGTAAAAAAAAAATCCAGCTTAATAGCATACTTGCCTGTTGCTCTTGTGTGTGTGTGTGTGTGTGTGTGTGTGTGTGTGTGTGTGTTACTTCATATTTCCTTAATATTTAATAGTTAAAAGTGACCGCATTAATTAAATTCTCATCCTTTTCTCCAAATTACTTGAATATTCATACAATGTCGGACATTAAAAACCTAGAAAGAAAAGTCACGTTCTAGGGTAATAAAAACAACCCAAAATTTACAAATAACGTTATTCTTACGGTTTTCCATGAAAGATGAATTCACTTCCTTCACAACTGACTTCACCCTTCTCTTCTGGAAATTCCAGTCAAGGAATATACAAGTCACTAACGACCACAAAAGACTTCCCCCAAATTCTGGTATTCGTTAAGCCCAATATGCAATGCTTACCATTCATCAAATTCCTTTCCAGTCACTGGGTAGTTACAAATTATATTTGGGGTTTCAACACGAGAGGGGATAGATCAGTGGTTCCCAACCTGGGTGAAATTTCCCCCTGGGGGGAAATTTGAAGCTTCCAGGGGGGAAATAATTTCACTACCTACTAACTAAACAGACGGAAAATGTCCACAGAGTAGCGCGGTAATTTGTTGTTAGCCGTTCAATTGTGATATGATCATATCATTTCTCACTGACATGATATTCAAGGGGAGAATTGGAATATCATGCCCATTTCTGAGGCAGGCGAGTGGGCATGAGGGCTGGGCGGGGCATGAAGGGGGAAATCTGGATGGTTGAACTGGGTGCAGGGGGGAAATGACAGAAAAAAGGTTGGGAACCATTGGGATAGATTCTAAACCGTGAAAGCGGGTCTTTTGATCCAAATATATAGGGTAAAGAAAGTGTTGCGGATGGCTGTTCATTACTCAAACTCCTTCTTTTAGAAAGGACCCCTACAGTTGTGGTATAGTTTATTGGCATCGTTTTTGGAGCGTGGTGGTAGGGGGGGGGGGGGGGGGTAGGGTTTATTGGTGGACTGGGTGGGGGGATGGTTGGTATGGAGGCAGTTTGCCATAAATCATTGTAAATTGAAAGCTGTAGGGGAGAGCGGTGTGTCAATCAAATTCTTAATTACATTATTTAGGGTAGGGATTGATTGATGGGTGAAGGAATTCTAGCTTCGATCTAGAGCAGTACAGGCTCTTGCTCTTAAAGCAGTCCCGTCATTGATAGAGTAGACATGGAACAGTTGAAAGCACATTTATAAGAATTATATAATAATTAATCTTTCAACAACTTCTAGTTTTAGTTGGCAAAATTTTAACGATATCCAAATTTGACAGCCGTTGAACACCAAGACCCTTCAAAAATGACACTTAAACGATTTCTAGTTATAGTTGGGAAAATATTTTCCCCAGCTATTTACGATAAGAACAAACATCTGCTAATTACAAAGACCCTTCAACAATATCTAGTTAGAGTTGGCAGAATATGTTTACCAGTCATCTACGATAACAACAATTAACCAAGGTTGAACACCAGGAACCTTCAACATCTAGTTATAGTTAGTAAAATATCTTTTTCAACCCATTTACGATAGCAACAGCTAACAGCTGTTGGACACCAAGACCCTTCAACAATTTCTAGTCATAATTAAGAATGTATTTTTGCCAGTCTCGCCAGCCACTTACGATAGCAACAGCTGTCAATTGATAAACACCAAGACCATTCAACCATTTATTCTTTTAATTGGCTAAGTATTTACCCCAGCAATTTACGATACCATCAACTGTGGCCCTTCAACAATTTCAACAATATTTCAATAATAATAATAATAATAATAATAATAATAATAATAATAATATTATTATTATTATCATTATTATTATTACTTGCTAGGTTATAACCCTAGTTGGAAAAGTAAAATGCTATAAGCCCGAGGGCTCCAACATGGAAAATAGCCCCGCGAGGAAAGGAAATAAGGAAATTACTATTAATTAACAATTAAAATAAAATATTTTAAGAACAGCAACGACGTCAAAACAAATCTTTCACCTAAAAACTATAAAAAAAGAAGAGGAAGAGAAATGAGATAAAACATTGCCTGAGTGTACCCTCAAGCAAGAGAACTCTACCCCAAGACAGTGGAAGGCCATAGTACAGAGGCTATGGCACTACCCAAGACTAGAGAACAATTTTTTGGTTTTGTAGTGTCCTTCTCCTAGAAAAGCTGCTTACCATATATAAAGAATTTCTTCTACCCTTACCAAGAGGAATTTAGCCACAGAACCATTATATTGCAGTAGTTAACCTCTTGAGCGAGGAAGAATTGTTTGGTAATCTTAGTGTTGTGAAGGGTATGAGGAAGGAGGAGAATATGTAAAGAATAGGCCAGACCATTCAGTATATGTGTAGGCAAAAGGAAAATGAGCTGTAACTAGAGAGAAGGATCCAATGTAGTACTATCTGGACAGTTAAAGGACCCAAGAACTCTCTAGCGGTAGTATCTCAACAGGTGACTTTTGCAATGGGC
>NC_090742.1:65989475-65999475 GCF_036898095.1 Palaemon carinicauda | reverse complement strand
ATTGCTCTCTCTCTCTCTCTCTCTCTCTCTCTCTCTCTCTCTCTCTCTCTCTCTGATATGACAGTAGAAAAACATATTTAAGCCTGCCATTGCATGTTTAATACTGTTAAAAGATTTTACGTCATTGTTATCCCAAACCGTTTGTATATAAGCTTGAGCTGTCACGTTAATAAACCAAACATATCCAGCCTGTCTTTCTGTTAACACCTAGTGGCAACCTTCCGCAATACAGATAGATAGATAGATAGATAGATTTTTATTGACCACAAATTTTACATTAAAAATTTTCAAAAAATATAATTACATATTTACATTAATCTATTATATAATCTGGATATTTACATTATTCTATATACTATGTAGTCCATGAAATTACATGATTTATAATAGTTCCTTAGCACATATCACAATTAAAATCATTAACCATATTTCCTATAAATCACTTTATCATGGGTCTAGCTGATCATCGTTGATAAATTCTGGAATTGGCCACAGTGTGCCAAGCAAGACAACTTACATGTGCTACCTGCTTAATAAAACAGTCATATCCAGCCTGTCCTTCTGTTAACACCTAGTGGCAACCTTCCACACTACAGAAATGGGTCAACCTGATCATTGTTGATAAATTCTGGAATTGTCTACAGTGGGCCAAGCAAGACAAGTCGCACGGATATAACAGTAGAAAAACCTATTTAAGCCTGCCATTGCATGATTAATACTGTTAAAAGGATTTACGTCCTTGTTATCCCCAACCGTTTATATATAAGCTTGAGATGTCGCCTTAATAAACCAGTCATATCCAGCCTGTCTTTCTGTTAACTAGTGGCAACCTTCCAAACTACAGAAATGGGTCAACTTGATCGTCGTTGATAAATTTTGGAAACTGCCCACTGTGTGCCAAGCAAGACAAGTTACATATGCTACTTGCTTAATAAAACACTCATGATCAGCCTGTCTTTCTGTTAACACCTAGCGGCAACCTTCCAAACTACAGAAATGGGTCAACCTGATCATTGTTGATAAATTCTGGATACTGCCCACAGTGTGCCAAGCAAGACAAGTTACATGTCCTACCTGCTTACAAATTACTGATTAAAAATTCCCAAACCGAACACTGGTCCCAATTAGTTTTTCTTGGAATTCCTGTCATGTCTTCACCGTTCATAGGAAAACCTCGCGAGCGGTTAGACGATAAAATCAAGTATTCCAGCCAGGCGAGTCTCCACCTTCGGATAAGATATTCCAAGATGAAATGTGTGCTCTGAATTTTATTTATATTGATGCTTAACTCCCGTTCATTCTAGTTCCTTTTTATTTGGATATATTATTATTATTATTACTATTATTATTATTATTATTATTATTATTATTATTATTATTATTATTATTATCATTATTATTACTATTATCATATTATTACTACTGTACTTCCCGAGCTACAACCCTAGTTGGAAAAGCAGGATGCTATAAGTCCAGGGGCTCCAACAGGGAAAATACCCCAGTGAGGAAAGGAAACAAGGAAAAATATTCTAAGAAGCGTAACAACATTAAAATAAATATCTCCTATATAAACTATTAAAAACTTTAACAAAACATGAGGAAAAGAAAGAAGATAGAACAGTGTACCAGTGTACTCTCAAGGAAGAGAACTCTAACCCAAGACAGTGGAAGGCCATGGTACAGAGGCTATGGCACTACCCAAGACTAGAGAACAATGGATTTCATTATCAAGTTTTGATTATATTCCCGTAGTCAATGACGTTGGGATATTTAAAATAGATTGCACATAAAATATTTTTTTTAAATATATTGAAAAAAAAATCCTACTCTCATCTTAAGATTATTTGATTTTTTCGTTCTTTATATAATAAAAATAAAAAAAATAAAAAAGAAACAAACCCAAGTATTTTTCTCATTTATAACGAACTAATAGAATTTACCCAAATTTATTCCCATTCATATGTGTATGTGTACATTTCTGTTTATTTGTTTAAGGGATATAAATAGACATTTTCATCATCAAGTTTTGATTATATTCAAGTAGCCAGTAACTGTATATTATATATTTGAAAATAAATTTTCTTATTCTCATTTTAGGATTAGTTAATTTCCCAGTCTTTATTTAATAAAATATAACAAAAATCATAAACAAACTAAATTATTTTTCTCATCCATAAAGCATTAATAAAATTTACCCGAATCTGTCCCCATTCATTATTATTATTATTATTATTATTATTATTACTTGCTAGGCTACAACTCTATTTGGAAAAGCAGAATGTTATAAGCCCAGGGGCTCCAACATGGAAAATAGCCCAGTGAGGAAAGGAAACAAAGAAAAATAAAATATCTTACGGACAGTCACAACATTTAAATAAATATTTCTTAAATAAACTATAAAAAACTTCAACAAAACCAGAGGAAGAGAAATAATATAGAATAGTGTGCCCGAATGTACCCTCAAGCAAGAGATCTCTAACCCAAGACCAGTGGAAGACCACGGTACAGATGCTATGGCACTATCAAAGACTAGGGAACAAAGGTTTGATTTTGGAGTGTCCTTCTCCTAGAAGAGCTGCTGTATGTGTATGTTGAGGAATATATACTCCATGGATACATTAATTTCACTATTAAAATCTAACAAAGTTTCAGGCATTCATATATTCCTCGAACAATGTTCATTACCAGGAACAATACAGATATTCGTAGAAATTAACAAACTATTTATAATTGTTCGTATGCAGTTCTAACAGGGGAATATCTACATATAAAAAAGCTACCTAATTATGCAAGATTCATTCTTCGAAAAAGTTGACAAATTACTAATTATGCATGATTTAATATGCAATTAAACGTATTTTTATGATAAATACGGAGCAAATACGGAAAAATTAAGATTATTTTCTATATTTTCAGATATGAAAGGAGTTGATTATCTCTCTTCTTGTTTTATCTTTAAGTAATTCATGCAGTGGCGGAATTGATAAAGAAATATATTAAAATTTAAAAGCAGGAAGATTAGAAAAAAAAAATTATTACTCAATTATGCAAGATAGAATTCGGTATTAATTGCCATTCGTGGGTGATATTTACATACATACATACATACATACATACATACATACATATATATATATATATATATATATATATATATATATATATATATATATATATATATATATATATACAGTATATATATATATATATATATATATATATATACAGTATATATATATATATATATATATATATATATATATATATATATATAATATATATATTTATATATATATATATATATATATATATATATATATATATATATATATATATATAAACCAAGACACTTTCTCTTCATTTTATAGAAGAGATATAAATATCATCCTTATTATGCCTCAGAAATGTGCTTACAGTCGCGTCGTCACTGTTTATGATCATTTTAAGTCAGTCTATATCAACAATTTTCTTAGTTCGTCAATCCATCATCTTCTCTCCCTTTCCCTGCTTTGATTACAACCTCAAGGGATTCATTCTGTTATTCGTAATGCCCATCTATTATTTGTCATTCCCATCTGTCAATTTATTTTTCTTACATGTTGTTAGTATAACCCCTCTCTTAGTTTGCTTCCATATCCATGTTTCTAATTTTTTTTGTCCAAGTGTTATTCCCATCATTATTCTTTCCATTGCTCTTTGAGTTGTCACTAGCTTATGTTCTAAGGCTTTAGTAAGGCTCAAAGTTTCCGATGCATTAGTTGATACTGGTAGAAAACCATCTGATTGAATACTTTTCTTTTTAGAGAAAGTGGCATTTTACAATTCATAATCTTACACACAAACATTATATATATATAAATATATCTATCTATCTATCTATCTATATATATATATATATATATATATTATATATATATATATTATATATATATATATATATATATATATATATATATATATATATATATTATATATATATATATTATATATATATATATATATATATATATATATATATATGTATATCTTTCCTGTCTCGCTCAAGGAGAAGGTAGTAGTCATACCCTGGTGAAAGGGGGTACCCCAAGAGGTACAACTCGGAAACTACACTCTCCAACAAACTGCTGAACCATGGGGTTGTAGTTAAGAAAGAGGGGGAGGCTGAATATATGTGAGGGCATATACATCTAAATATCTAGACGTCACTTTTGACGGCTCGGGTACACTAGTTTTTTTATGAATTTAAAATATAAAGATACAATTGAAAACATGATACGAGCCGATACACCTTCTAGCTCTTCTCGAAGAAGGGCACTCCAAAACCAAACCCTTGTTCTCTAGTCTTAGGTAGTGCCATAGCCTCTGTACCATGGCATTCCCCTATCTTTTATTAGAGTTCTATTGATTGAGGGAACACTCGGGCAAACTATTATAGCTTATGTCTCTTCCTCTCGTTTTGTTAAATTTTTATATACGAAATATTTATTTTAATATTGTTACAGTTCTTAAAATATTTCATTTTTCCTTGTTTCCTATCCTCTGAGGGCCATTTATCCTGTTAAAGTGCCTGGGCTTATAGCATCCTGCTTTTCCAACTAGGGTTGTAGCTTAGCAAGTAATAATAATAATAATAATAATAATAATAATAATAATAATAATGAAATAACAATAATAATAATAATAATAATTATATTTAAAATAATAATAATAATAATAATGATAATAATAATAATAATAATAATAATAATAACGAAAAAGTTCCCCAATTAAAATAAGGCAACTGAAACTGTATCTATGATCAAAGATCTGTCAATCGAAAAAAGATGAATGAAATAAAATAGTTTTATTATAAATTCACGTAGTTTTATACCCGACTGGCCAAAAACGAATATATAACACTGTCCCTGTTGTATATATTGCTACTACGGCATTACGCTTCTCTCGTTTATGGGTTGTAGGTTGGACAAGGCACCAGCCACCCGTTGAGATACTACCGCTAGAGATTTATGGGGTCCTTTGACTGGCCAGACAGTACTAAATTGGATCCTTCTCTCTGCTTACGGTTCTTTCCCTTTGCCTACACAGTCACCGAATAGTCTGGCCTATTCTTTACAGATTCTCCTCTGTCCTCATACACCTGACAACACTTGAGATTATCAAACAAGTTTTTTCTCAAGGGGTTAACTACTGCACATTAATTTTGCAATGGCTTTACTTTCCTCTTGGTAAGGGTAAAAGAGATTCTTTAGCGTTGGTAAGCAGCTCTTCTAGGAGGACACTCCAAAACCAAACCATTGTTCTCTAGTCTTGGGTAGTGCCATAGCCTCTTTACCATGGTCTTAACTGTCTTGGGTTAGAGTTCTCTTGCTTGAGGGTACACTCGGGCACACTGTTCTATCTGGTTTCTCTTCCTGTTGTTTTGTTAAAGTTTTTATTGTTTATATAGGAAATATTTATTTTAATGTTACTGTATTAAAATATTTTATTTTCCTTGTTTCCTTTCCTCACTGGGCTATTTTCCCTGTTGGGGCCCCTGGGCTTATGGCATCCTGCTTTTCCAACTAGGGTTGTAGCTTAGCATTCAATAATATTAATAATAATATCACAGGATGATAAACGTAGCTTTAGAGCTGTTAAATAACGCTGAATAAAATGGCGAGCAGACTCGAATAATACGCAATCTGGAAACCTAATACAACTTTTAATTAAAACGTGAAAAATAATTGCTACTTATTGGCAGTAACCAATGCTGGTGACAAATACGGATTCGATAAAATAAAAATTTTGCGTTGATGAAAATCTGCCTGTGATACGTATTGGAATTACGTATTAAAAGTACATTAATTGCTTTTGAATGTGTATATATGACACTATATACTAGGCTGCGAAACAATGAATTCATATAAATGATATCAACAACAAACACAGCCATTTCAAGTCCATTGCAGGACAAAGTCCTTGAATATGTCCATAGTCATGTCTGGGGTATGGTCATTTTCATCACCACGATGGCCACTCCGGACTGGTGATGGTGGGAGACTTTTGTGTGTTTACACACAGAAAACGATTTCACAAAGTTAAAGTACCCTCACTCAGATGTCATAAATACATATAATATATATATATATATATATATATATATATATATATATATATATATATATATATATATATATATATATATATATACCTTTCTAAGTAGGGATACCCTAACGTGCTGAAAGGGTTTGCCCATTTCCTTGATCATCAAACTTGTAATAGTAAGGGCTACCCTTACTAGGTTGGTTAGCTGTGAGCGATCAGATAAAAAAATCTCCCACCACCACCAAAGCACACTAGTCAGCGTGGTGATGAAAACTGGCCAAAACCCCGATATGAATTGTCATGTCCAAGGCCTTTGTCCTGCAGTGGAGAATTATTATTATTATTATTATTATTATTATTATTATTATTATCACTCGCTAAGCTACAACCCTAGTTAGAAAAGCAAAATGCCATAAGCCCAGGGGTTCCAACAGGGAAAATAGCCCAGTGAGGAAAGGAAAAAATGAAAAAATATTAAAATAAATATCTCATATTTAAACTAGAAAACTTCAACAAAACAAGAGGCACAGAAATAAGACAGAATAGTGTGCGCGAGTGTACGCTGAAGCAAGAGAACTCTAACCTAAGACAATGGTACAGAGGCTATGGCACCACCCAAGGCTTGAGAACAATGGTTTGATTTTGGATATCCTTCTCCTAGAGAGACTGCTTACCATACCTAAAGAGTCTCTTCTACCTTTACCAGGAGGAAAGTAGCCATTGGACTATTACAGTGCAGTAGTTAACCCCTTGGGTGAAGAAGAATTGTTTGGTAATCTCAGTGTTGTCAGGTGTATAAGGACAGAGTAGAATATATGTAAAGAATAAGCCAGACTATTCGGTGTATGTGTAGGCAAAGTGAAAATGAAAATGACTAAAAACGGATGTATTTGCTGTTGTATATAAGTATAAAAGATGAGTTTGTCCCTAACAAAAGCGACTTTTATACCCTCAAATATCAAGGTAGACTTTGATATTGAATTCCCACAAGACTACAGACACTAAGGGAAGCCTATTTGGTGTTAAGTGTTCATGCATCGAGGCAGGATTTAAAATTAAATCCTATTGGCGAAACGAAGCTTTGCAGTCGACTAATAAAGCCACTGTCTATTAACGGGTTTAATGGCAGACTGTGAGGTTTGGCAGAAGGACTTATAACAAAAATAACATCCAAATAGGTTTGTATTCGCGAGGCAGAGGGAATTTGGTATTAATAGCTATTTCTGGCTTAATATTTGAATGAAAACATATATATATATATATATATATATATATATATATATATATATATATATATATACTGTATATATATATATATATATATATATATATACTGTATATATATATATATATATATATATATATATATTATATATATATATATACTGTATATATATACTGTATGTATATATATATATATATATATATATATATATGTTGTGTGTCATCATCACCATCCGCCATAATTATTCCACGGCAGGACAAGGGCCTCCGACATAGTTTTTCCACTCGTGTCTGTTTATGGTCTTTCTATGATATTTTATACACACAAATTTTCTTAGTGCTTCCATCCACCGTCTTCACTTCCCTCCACTACTTCTTTTGCATCATCTAGGGACGCATTCAGTTATTCCTGATGTTCCTCTCTCTCTCTCTCTCTCTCTCTCTCTCTCTCTCTCTCTCTCTCTCTCTCTCTCTCTCTCTATATATATATATATATATATATATTCCTCTAAACACTTTTACTCGGTTTTGAAGGAGTGATATAGACTTCGGGTTTTTCAAAGTGAAGTCAGCTGGGGACAGTAGGCTAGGAACGATCAAGGCACCAGCAAACATGAGCCTATTCCTGTACCACTCACCTACTTTAGCTGAATGCCACTTCAGATTAGATGAGGTAGCTTGCACCTCGCCTCATGCAACATACAACAATTGACTACCTATCCAAAATTTCCCGACAAATGAGCCTATAACATCCCCCTACCCCCCACCCCCCCCATCCCCACAAGGCTCGATCTTGTGAATTGTTGATATGATGTAAGAATTACTGTTTCTAATCAATCTTTAAAAAAATTAAACAACTCGAAGGCATACTTTCTTCCAGACAAATTACTTTTCAAACACAATTTACCGTCGGAAATGAAAGTTGCTATTAAAAATTTAAAAACCGCTGAGTCAAGGTACAGTGACAATGCCCCTATTATCATAGCCCAAGCCGCCTCTACACCAATGCTAGGACCAGGGAGAGTCAGGCAATTGCTTCCGACGACTCAGCAAATAGACCTATAGGCTCCCCCAAAACGCCTATCCTTAGATCACAACGACGATGAAGTTGCAGACACTAAATGAAACTAATGTGCTTGAGCGGGTTTCGAACTCAAGTTTAAAGGTTTACAGTCCACTCATGAATGGCAGAGGCAATTGAGAGTGACAATGCCATATCGAGCAGGACAATGCCATAGAGACTGACCATATTTACATATGATCAGCGCCCCAGGCCCCTCTCCACCCAAGCTAGGACCAAGGAGGGCCAGGCAATAGCTGCTGATGACTCAGCAGATAGACTTATGTGTTCCCTCAAAGTCCCCATCCTTATCCCACAAGGATGGTGAGATTGCAGCGGCCAAATAAACTAACGAGTTTGAGCGGAACTAGAACCCAAGCTTGGGGTTCACCAGTCAGGGAATTTACCGGTTTAGCCACCACAACCCAGTAAAGAGGTTACATACGCTACAAGAAACTATCGTGTTTGAGCGGGTCTCGAACCCAAGTCCGGCAGAATGCCAGCCAGGGACGTTTTCAAAAGGCCATCACAACCCTACCACATGAGTTTTGATTGCCTAATGAGCCATCTTTGTAAACCATGTCTCGAGAGCTAAGCTTAACGTTTCTCTCTCTTACAGTCTCACCACCTTCAACTAACTCCTTTCCACATTCTGTGGCAGGTAAGAGAATTGCCATTAACTGTCCTTATCGACATACATACTGCAACTTGTCTTTGGTTTTACTAGGGTGCTTTCAATCGGTAATATTAAATAATCTACCTTACAGTATGTCTTCGGTTGTGTATCAGCCAACATTGAGAGGTCGTGTGCCTTGGTTTCTGTTGCGCAGTAAATGTTTTCAAAGACATGATAATAACATCAGGGGTGTGGTGGCCAATTGGAAACGACACTGCCTATCGTTCTGCTGGACTGGGGTTCGAGTTATGCCCAAGGTCGGTCGTTTCTTGGAATGTCTGCAACCACACAATCCTATTGGTCTACCTGCTGAGTCATCAGCAACCAACGCCTAGCCCTCCCTGGTCCTAGCTCAAGTAGATAGGTGTCTTGGGCGCTCATCATTAGTGTATGTAACACACACACACACACATATATATATATATATATATATATATATATATATATATATATATATATATGGTCCTTCTCTAGGACATAGTCCAGATAGCTAGGGCAAAGTCACTGTCACTTGCCTCTGCCATTCACGAGGCGCCTTTAAACCTTAAGCATGATTTCATGGAATATCGGTCGATTATCAAACATATAATCATTTTGTTCATCAGAGGTCTGTCATCCGTTACTCTCTCTTGAATAAGTTATAGATTACTTTATTACCTGGAATAAAATAATTCATAATTCAATCCTTCGTTTCCTCCACTCAAAAAAAAAAAAAAAAATAAAAAAAAAAATAAAAAAAAACACTATTCACAATTCTCATTGGTAAGTTATAGATTACTTTATTACCTGGAATTAAATAATTTAAAACTCCAATTCTTCGATTCCTCCACTCAAAAAAAAAAAAAATCACTATTCACAATTCCCATTGGTAAGATAGTTCTGTTTGATTTTACATTCCCATAATTTCAAACTAACTTCTGCTGTAAAGTTACTGGGACAGGAGGAGCTGACATGGC
>NC_090742.1:65981975-65986975 GCF_036898095.1 Palaemon carinicauda | reverse complement strand
GACAAAATTCCATGGCCAATGCGAGATATATTTCGTATTAAATTTCTTGTGTTTTTGGACAAAATTCCATGGTCAATGCGAGATATATTTCGTATTAAATTTCTTGTGTTTTTGGACAAAATTCCATGGACAATGCGAGATATATTTCGTATTAAATTTCTTGTGTTTTTGGACAAAATTCCATGGTCAATGCGAGATATATTTCGTATTAAATTTCTTGTGTTTTTGGACAAAATTCCATGGCCAATGCGAGATATATTTCGTATTAAATTTCTTGTGTTTTTGGACAAAATTCCATGGCCAATGCGAGATATATTTCGTATTAAATTTCTAGTGTTTTTGGACAAAATTCCATGGCCAATGCGAGATATATTTCGTATTAAATTTCTAGTGTTTTTGGACAAAATTCCATGGCCAATGCGAGATATATTTCGTATTAAATTTCTAGTGTTTTTGGACAAAATTCCATGGCCAATGCGAGATATATTTCGTATTAAATTTCTAGTGTTTTTGGACAAAATTCCATGGCCAATGCGAGATATATTTCGTATTAAATTTCTAGTGTTTTTGGACAAAATTCCATGGCCAATGCGAGATATATTTCGTATTAAATTTCTAGTGTTTTTGGACAAAATTCCATGGCCAATGCGAGATATATTTCGTATTAAATTTCTAGTGTTTTTGGACAAAATTCCATGGCCAATGCGAGATATATTTCGTATTGAATTTCTTGTGTTTTTGGACAAATTTCCATGGCCAATGCGAGATATATTTCGTATTGAATTTCTTGTGTTTTTGGACAAAATTCCATGGCCAATGCGAGATATATTTCGTATTGAATTTCTTGTGTTTTTGGACAAAATTCCATGGCCAATGCGAGATATATTTCGTATTAAATTTCTTGTGTTTTTGGACAAAATTCCATGGCCAATGCGAGATATATTTCGTATTAAATTTCTTGTGTTTTTGGACAAAATTCCATGGCCAATGCGAGATATATTTCGTATTAAATTTCTTGTGTTTTTGGACAAAATTCCATGGCCAATGCGAGATATATTTCGTATTAAATTTCTTGTGTTTTTGGACAAAATTCCATGGCCAATGCGAGATATATTTCGTATTAAATTTCTTGTGTTTTTGGACAAAATTCCATGGCCAATGCGAGATATATTTCGTATTAAATTTCTTGTGTTTTTGGACAAAATTCCATGGCCAATGCGAGATATATTTCGTATTAAATTTCTAGTGTTTTTGGACAAAATTCCATGGTCAATGCGAGATATATTTCGTATTAAATTTCTTGTGTTTTTGGACAAAATTCCATGGCCAATGCGAGATATATTTCGTATTAAATTTCTTGTGTTTTTGGACAAAATTCCATGGCCAATGCGAGATATATTTCGTATTAAATTTCTTGTGTTTTTGGACAAAATTCCATGGCCAATGCGAGATATATTTCGTAATAAATTTCTTGTGTTTTTGGACAAAATTCCATGGCCAATGCGAGATATATTTCGTATTAAATTTCTTGTGTTTTTGGACAAAATTCCATGGCCAATGCGAGATATATTTCGTATTAAATTTCTAGTGTTTTTGGACAAAATTCCATGGCCAATGCGAGATATATTTCGTATTAAATTTCTAGTGTTTTTGGCCAAAATTCCATGGCCAATGCGAGATATATTTCGTATTAAATTTCTTGTGTTTTTGGCCAAAATTCCATGGCCAATGCGAGATATATTTCGTATTAAATTTCTTGTGTTTTTGGCCAAAATTCCATGGCCAATGCGAGATATATTTCGTATTAAATTTCTTGTGTTTTTGGCCAAAATTCCATGGCCAATGCGAGATATATTTCGTATTAAATTTCTTGGGTTTTTGGCCAAAATTCCATGGCCAATGCGAGATATATTTCGTAATAAATTTCTTGGGTTTTTGGACAAAATTCCATGGCCAATGCGAGATATATTTCGTAATAAATTTCTTGTGTTTTTGGACAAAATTCCATGGCCAATGCGAGATATATTTCGTATTAAATTTCTAGTGTTTTTGGACAAAATTCCATGGCCAATGCGAGATATATTTCGTATTAAATTTCTAGTGTTTTTGGACAAAATTCCATGGCCAATGCGAGATATATTTCGTATTAAATTTCTTGTGTTTTTGGACAAAATTCCATGGCCAATGCGAGATATATTTCGTATTAAATTTCTAGTGTTTTTGGACAAAATTCCATGGCCAATGCGAGATATATTTCGTATTAAATTTCTTGTGTTTTTGGACAAAATTCCATGGCCAATGCGAGATATATTTCGTATTAAATTTCTTGTGTTTTTGGACAAAATTCCATGGCCAATGCGAGATATATTTCGTATTAAATTTCTTGTGTTTTTGGACAAAATTCCATGGCCAATGCGAGATATATTTCGTATTAAATTTCTTGTGTTTTTGGACAAAATTCCATGGCCAATGCGAGATATATTTCGTAATAAATTTCTTGTGTTTTTGGACAAAATTCCATGGCCAATGCGAGATATATTTCGTAATAAATTTCTTGTGTTTTTGGACAAAATTCCATGGCCAATGCGAGATATATTTCGTATTAAATTTCTTGTGTTTTTGGACAAAATTCCATGGCCAATGCGAGATATATTTCGTATTAAATTTCTAGTGTTTTTGGACAAAATTCCATGGCCAATGCGAGATATATTTCGTATTAAATTTCTTGTGTTTTTGGACAAAATTCCATGGCCAATGCGAGATATATTTCGTATTAAATTTCTAGTGTTTTTGGACAAAATTCCATGGCCAATGCGAGATATATTTCGTATTAAATTTCTTGTGTTTTTGGACAAAATTCCATGGCCAATGCGAGATATATTTCGTATTAAATTTCTTGTGTTTTTGGACAAAATTCCATGGCCAATGCGAGATATATTTCGTATTAAATTTCTAGTGTTTTTGGACAAAATTCCATGGCCAATGCGAGATATATTTCGTATTAAATTTCTAGTGTTTTTGGACAAAATTCCATGGCCAATGCGAGATATATTTCGTATTAAATTTCTAGTGTTTTTGGACAAAATTCCATGGCCAATGCGAGATATATTTCGTATTAAATTTCTTGTGTTTTTGGACAAAATTCCATGGCCAATGCGAGATATATTTCGTATTAAATTTCTAGTGTTTTTGGACAAAATTCCATGGCCAATGCGAGATATATTTCGTATTAAATTTCTTGTGTTTTTGGACAAAATTCCATGGCCAATGCGAGATATATTTCGTATTAAATTTCTTGTGTTTTTGGACAAAATTCCATGGCCAATGCGAGATATATTTCGTATTAAATTTCTTGTGTTTTTGGACAAAATTCCATGGCCAATGCGAGATATATTTCGAATTAAATTTCTTGTGTTTTTGGACAAAATTCCATGGCCTATGCGAGATATATTTCGTAATAAATTTCTTGTGTTTTTGGACAAAATTCCATGGCCAATGCGAGATATATTTCGTAATAAATTTCTTGTGTTTTTGGACAAAATTCCATGGCCAATGCGAGATATATTTCGTAATAAATTTCTTGTGTTTTTGGACAAAATTCCATGGCCAATGCGAGATATATTTCGTATTTAATTTCTAGTGTTTTTGGACAAAATTCCATGGCCAATGCGAGATATATTTCGTATTAAATTTCTAGTGTTTTTGGACAAAATTCCATGGCCAATGCGAGATATATTTCGTATTAAATTTTCTTGTGTTTTTGGACAAAATTCCATGGCCAATGCGAGATATATTTCGTATTAAATTTCTTGTGTTTTTGGACAAAATTCCATGGCCAATGCGAGATATATTTCGTATTAAATTTCTAGTGTTTTTGGACAAAATTCCATGGCCAATGCGAGATATATTTCGTATTAAATTTCTTGTGTTTTTGGACAAAATTCCATGGCCAATGCGAGATATATTTCGTATTAAATTTCTTGTGTTTTTGGACAAAATTCCATGGCCAATGCGAGATATATTTCGTATTAAATTTCTTGTGTTTTTGGACAAAATTCCATGGCCAATGCGAGATATATTTCGTATTAAATTTCTTGTGTTTTTGGACAAAATTCCATGGCCTATGCGAGATATATTTCGTAATAAATTTCTTGTGTTTTTGGACAAAATTCCATGGCCAATGCGAGATATATTTCGTAATAAATTTCTTGTGTTTTTGGACAAAATTCCATGGCCAATGCGAGATATATTTCGTATTAAATTTCTAGTGTTTTTGGACAAAATTCCATGGCCAATGCGAGATATATTTCGTATTAAATTTCTTGTGTTTTTGGACAAAATTCCATGGCCAATGCGAGATATATTTCGTATTAAATTTCTAGTGTTTTTGGACAAAATTCCATGGCCAATGCGAGATATATTTCGTATTAAATTTCTAGTGTTTTTGGACAAAATTCCATGGCCAATGCGAGATATATTTCGTATTAAATTTCTTGTGTTTTTGGACAAAATTCCATGGCCAATGCGAGATATATTTCGTATTAAATTTCTAGTGTTTTTGGACAAAATTCCATGGCCAATGCGAGATATATTTCGTATTAAATTTCTTGTGTTTTTGGACAAAATTCCATGGCCAATGCGAGATATATTTCGTATTAAATTTCTTGTGTTTTTGGACAAAATTCCATGGCCAATGCGAGATATATTTCGTATTAAATTTCTTGTGTTTTTGGACAAAATTCCATGGCCAATGCGAGATATATTTCGTATTAATTTCTTGTGTTTTTGGACAAAATTCCATGGCCAATGCGAGATATATTTCGTATTAAATTTCTTGTGTTTTTGGACAAAATTCCATGGCCAATGCGAGATATATTTCGTAATAAATTTCTTGTGTTTTTGGACAAAATTCCATGGCCAATGCGAGATATATTTCGTAATAAATTTCTTGTGTTTTTGGACAAAATTCCATGGCCAATGCGAGATATATTTCGTATTAA
>NC_090742.1:65959475-65971975 GCF_036898095.1 Palaemon carinicauda | reverse complement strand
TATGAATAAAGAAATAAAAGAAGTTTGAACGTAATGATATGAATACAGAAATAAAGGAAGGTTGAACGTAAAGATATGAATAAATAAATAAAGGAAGGTTGAACATAAAGATATGAATAAAGAAATAAAGGAAGGTTGAAAATAAAAATATGAATAAAGAAATAGAGAGTGGAATAGGTAGTTATTTACAAAAGGACACCCCGAAATGCAATATGACATAAAATTAAGAAAAGAGAAAATGAGAATTGACAAAAGACAGAATTGTCTAAATATGAAATTAGGCGAATAAGGCAGACTAGAAATAACGAACCCATATAAAAATTAAAGAAGAAGAAGAAATAAGATTTAGGATATAAAAAAGAGCCAGGAACTGAATTGGGGAAAAGGGAATTATGAATAAAAATGTGAAATAAGAAGAAGAAGAAGAAGAAGAAGAAGAAGAAGAAGAAGAAGAAGAAGAAGAAGAAGAAGAAGAAGAAATAAGATTTAGGACATGGAAGAAGAGACCAAGAACTGAATTGGGGAAAAGAGAGTTATGAATAAAAATGTGAAATGAGAAGAAGAAGAAGAAGAAGAAGAAGAAGAAGAAGAAGAAGAAATAAGATTTAGGACATAGAAAAAGAGACAATGAAATGAATTGGGGAAAAGAGAGTTATGAATAAAAATGTGAAATAAGAAGAAGAAGAAGACGAAGAAGAAGAAGAAGAAGAAGAAGAAGAAGAAGAAACAAGATTTAGGACATAGAAAAAGAGACAATGAAATGAATTGGGAAAAAGAGTTATGAATAAAAATGTGAAAGAAGAAGAAGAAGAAATAAGATTTAGGACATAAAAGAATAGACCACGAACTGAATTGGGGGAAAGAGAGTCTGTGAATAAAAATGTGAAATAATAATAATAATAATAAGAAGAAGAAGAAAAACAAGTAGAAGAAATAAGATTTAGGATATAGAAGAAGAGACCAGGAAATGAATTGGGGAAAAGAGAGTTATGAATAAAAATGTGAAAGAAGAAGAAGAAGAAGAAGAAGAAGAAGAAGATTTAGGATATAGAAGAAGAGACCAAGAACTGAATTGGGGAAAGGAGAGTTTTGAATAAAAATATGAAACAAGAAAGAAGAAGAAGAAGAAGAAGGAAGAAGAAGAAATAAGATTTAGGACATAGAAGAAAAGACCAAGAACTGAATTGGAGAAAAGGGAGTTATGAATAAAGATATGAGTAAGATCTAGGACGAAAGCCGTTGAGTTTTGCATGTTGAGAAGGAATAAAGAATAAAAGTGAAAAAACGTTACCGCTAGGGGGACAAGACGTTTAGGAGAGAATGTGATACATAAATGTAAAGGGGGATAGCAAGAACTATGCATGAAAGTGGTAATAGAGAAATATAAGGGAATGAACATAATAAAAAAAAATAGATGGAAGAAGACCAATATGAAATGTGGTAAACGGACAAGAAGGTTAGGAGAGAATGTAATATATGAATGAAAAGGGGAATAGGAAGAACTGTGCATGAAAGTGGTAATAGATAAAGATAAGGCAATGAACACAATAAAAAAATAGATGAAATAAGAGCAGTATGAAGTGTATAAATGGACAAGCAGGTTAGGAGAGAATGTAATATATGAATGAAAGGAATAGCAAGAATTGTGCATGAAAGTGGTAATATAGAAAGATGAGACAATGAACACAATAAAAAAAAAAATAGATGGAATAAGAGCAGTATGAAGTGTGTAAATGGATGAGAAGTTTAGGAGAGAATGTGATACATAAATAATGGAAAAGGTAAATAGCAAGAATTGTGCATGAAAGTGGTAATAGAGAAAGATGTGGCAATGAACATAACAGGAAAATATATGGAAGTGAAAGCAGTATATAAATACATACATACATACACCACACACACATATATATATATAAATATATATATACACATATATATATATATATATGTATATATATATATATATATATATATATATAAGAGAGAGAGAGAGAGAGAGAGAGAGGGAGGAAGAGGAGAGAGGAGAGAGGAGGAGAGAGAGAGAGAGAGATATCAACATAGGAAACATATAAGGAAAATTAAGTCTAACCTTTCAAAAAGAAATAATAATGGAACGATAAAATAAAATAACTTAAAACCCGGGGAGATAGAAGATAATTAAATATTGGATCCAGGGCTGTAACAAAAAACAAAACAAAAACAAAAACAACAATAATCACCACGATTACCATGATTCAAAGAAAATACTAAAGTGAAGTCGTTTTTCAGAAAATCCAGATCTAGGGTTTTTATTATACAGTACATTCAACGCATGGAAGAGGGTAGGCTTAGTCCGTAGACTTCAGCAAAAAATGTTGAGAATCTGTAACATTAAGGGAGCCATCCAGGTTTTGGAGACTCCTGGGAAATTAATGGATAGGGAGGTGAGAGAAAGTCATTTGGAGAAAGAAGGCACACACTCGGCATTCGTAAACAACTACACACACACACATACAAATGGGACCACGTATTCACACAAACACAATCAATTATACATTTTGAAAGTTTAAAAGCAGCTCAAGAATGGCTGAGGCAGTGGACAGTGACATTGCCCTATCAAGCAGGACAATACCTAGAGACTGACCATATATACATATGATCAGCACCTAAGCCTCCTCTCCACCCAAGCAAGGACTAAGGAGTGCCAGGCAATGGCTGCTGATGACTCAGCAAATAGACCTATATGCTCCCAGAAACACCTCATACTTAGCTCGCAAGGATGGTGAGGTTGCAGCGACCAAAGGAACTTACGAGTTTGAGATGGACTCGAACCCTGGTCTGGCATTCACCAGTCAGGGACATTACCACATCGACCACCACATACTCATTTACTAAATGTAAATGAGTATGGTTGTAATAATCTTATTATTGAAATATATATTACATAGTATTCTTTATCGCCTGTGAATGGACAGGCAAAGAGCAAGTCAATATCCAGGAGAACATTCATATACAATTTGTTTCATTAGCTAATGCAAATGCTTTACCCCTTTTTCACTGAAGGGGTTAACTACAGCACTGCAGTTGTTCAGTGGCCACTTTCCTCTTGTTAAGGGTAGAAGAGACTCTTTAGCTAAGGTCAGCATATCTTCTAGGAGAAGGACACTCCAAAATCAAATCATTGCTCTCTAGTCTTGTGCAGTACCATAGCATCTGTACCATGGTCTTCCACTGCCTTGGAGTTCTCTTGCTTGAGGATACACTCGGGCCCACTATTTTGTCTTGCTTCTCTTCCTCTTATTTTGTTAATTTTTTTATAGTTTATATAGAAGAAATTTATTTTAGTGTTGTCACTCTTCTTAAAAATTTTATTTTTCATTGTTTACTTTCCTCACTGGGCTATTTTCCCTGATGGAACCCTGGGCTTATGGCATCCTGCTTTTCCAACTAGGTTTGTAGCTTAGCAAGTAATAACAACAATAAGCTTCTGAGAAAAAAAAAATTATGTGGTACTGTGTTTCAGTATTTAGCTATTTTAGTATACATTTATTCTTTCCTCAAGACATAAATTAAGTATGAGGCATACATAATTCCGATGACAACCATTTATGAAATATATTAAGATACGAAGTAAGGATAAAATGACACACCAAAATATGTACTGAATGCCTTTGTGAATGATTGATACAAAGTTGTCAGATTATAACATATGTTTTTTATTCGTACGTATTTATAATATTTTCATGCTTCTGTCATATATACTAATACTATTTTCATAATAAATGTATACATTTACTAATTTTATACATACAATTGTTTTTGCTATTGTTCTCGTCACTGTTTGACTTGGGGATGAGTTAAACGACGTAATGCAGATCATATTTCCATGTTTAATATTTAAGGATAGGCAATGTTAAGTTAGAAATGACGAATGTTGAACCCACGTAAAGAAGGGTATTACAGTATATATAATATTATATTATATATATATATATATATATATATATATATATATATATACATATATATATATGTGTGTGTGTGTGTGTGTGTGTGATCAGTACTCAAACTAGGATCAAGGAAGGACAGGGAATCACTCCTTACTACTCAGCAGGTAGACCAATTACTCCCCCCACCCAAAACAAAAAACCGCCTTCCTAGCTCACAAAGAAAATTTTCGACCTGCTAGCCGGACTCAGAACTCCCGACCCACGAGTCGTGAGTCACAGACAGCAACCTAATAATCCATCAACATTATGTCCTTGGCTAACATTAGCAGCTCTTTTCGTCAGTGGTTGAAGTTCACAAAATATTTACTCGTTCGAAGGTTTTTGATCTCGTCCAATAAGGTTGTGGTGGCCGAAGCGGTAACGTCCCTGACTGGTGAAGGCCAGCTGAGGTTTGAGACCCGCTCAAACTCGTTAGTACCTTTGGTTGGTGAAATCTCACCATTCTTGTAAGCTAAGGATAAGGGGTTTGAGGGAGCCTATAGCTCTATCTGCTGGGGTATCAGCAGCCATTGCCAGGACCTCCTTGGTCCTAACTTTGGTGGAGAGGAGGCTTGAACGCTGACCGTATGTACTGTATATATGGTCAGTCTCTAGGGCAATTGTTCTGCTAGATAGAGCAATACCATTGTCCCTTGCCTCTGCCATTCATGAGCTGCCTTTAAACGGCTATAACTGCACACATGCGCAGTAACCGCATGGTGTTTTTGTGTGTGTGTGTGTGTGTGTAGATCTGAGTATAAATCTTCCTTGTGCCATAGAGGAATACGAGTACGCTCGTAATTCACGGGGGATTATATCTTTCCGTGTTATTAAGAACAACGAATGGAAGCTAAAACAGCTATTGTTGCTTCAAAGATGAATGGATCTCAAACACCCATTAGATTTCAAACCATACTAATTTATTGCTCTCTTACAATAGGGAAGATCCTTTTCAACTACTCTCTTGAATGTGTGTGTGTATAACTTATATATATATATATATATATATATATATATATATATATATATATATATATATATATATTTATTATCTATATCTATTAAATGTATATATATAAATTCAAATATATATATATATATATATATATATATATATACATATATATACATACATACATACATACATACATAAATATATAATATATATTTATATATATATATATATATATATATATATATATATATATATATATATATATATATATATAAATGATCAGTACCCAAGCTAGATCAAGGAAGGGCAGAGAATCACTTCATACCACTCAGCAGGTAGACCAATTACCCTTCCCCCCCTTACAAAAAAATCGCCTTCCTAGCTCACAAAGACGGTATGGTTGTGAACATTTTTGACCTACGAGCCGGACTCGGAACTCCCGACCCACGAGTCGTGAGTCACAGACAATAAACCTAACAATCCATCAACGTCATGTCCTTCGCTAACATTAGCAGCTCTTTTCGTCAGTGGTTGAAGTTCACAAAACATTTACTCGTTCGAAAGCTTTTTGATCTCATCCAATAGGGTTGTGATGGCCGACGCGGTTACGTCCCTGACTGGTGAACACCAAACTGGGGTTCGAGTCCCGCTCAAACTCATTAGTACCTTTGGTCGCTGAAATCTTACCATTCTTGTAAGCTAAGGATAAGGGGTTTGAGGGAGCCTATAGCTCTATCTGCTGGGGTATCAGCAGCCATTGCCAGGACCTCCTTGTCCTTGCTTTGGTGGAGAGGGTGCTTGAACGCTGATCGTATGTATGTATGGTCAGTCTCTAGGCCATTGTCCTGCTAGATAGAGCAATGCATTATCCCTTGCCTCTGACATTTGGTGGAGAGGGACGCTGACCGTATGTATATATGGTCAGTCTCAAGGGCATTGCCCTCCTAGATAGGGTAATGTCACTGTCCCTTGCCTCTGCCATTCATGAGTGGCCTTTAAACCTTTAAACGGCTATAACTGCACACATGCGCAGTAACTTCATGTGGATTTTTTTTTTTTTTTTTGTAGATCTGAGTATAAATCTTCCTTGTGCCATAGAGGAATACGAGTACGCTCGTAATTCACGGGGGATTATATCTTTCCGTGTTATTAAGAACAACGAATGGAAGCTAAAACAGCTATTGTCCTTCAGAGATGAATGGTTCTCAAATACCCATTAGATTTCAAACCATACTAATTTATTGCTCTCTTACAATAGGGAAGATCCTTTTCAACTAATCTCTTGAATGTGTGTGTGTATTATAATTTATTTATTTATATATATATATATATATATATATATATATATATATATATATATATATATACTGAATATATACATATATATCTATATATATACATATATATACATAGAAAGAGAGAGAGAGAGAGAGAGAGATGAGGAGAGAGAGGAGGAGAGAGAGGAGAGAGAGAGGAGGAGAGAGAGAGAGAGAACTAAATTAATTATAAATATATTCGTATAGGCTAACCAGTTTAGGCTTTCAAACGTATCCCCGAATATTTAATGAAACTGATCACTTCAGGATTTCCCTTTACAGGATAATCTTTAGGAATAAAATAATGGAAGAGAGAGAGAGAGAGAGAGAGAGAGGAGAGAGAGAGAGAGAGAGAGAGAGAGAGAGAGAGAGAGAGAGAGATATGAATAAAAATCTGTCTGAAATGAACTTGGTTCTTTATATAGGCAACAGAGAGGCAATGAAATCTGAAATATTCTAGGGATAATATGTTCAAAAATATTTCAAGATGAAGTATAATGTATTCATTTAGGGTCATAATTATTTGGTCACAGTACAAAACTTAAATATCAAATATAATTCCAGTAATTAAATGTCCAGCCTTCGATAATAAAAATAATATGCTGTACTTCATCAGAGATTAGTGTTTTACGAAAAAGCTAATCTTTGTTCATGCGGCAAAATCCTTGATTCATTAGTCATTGATATTTATCTCAGCCAAGGAGGTTTGTTCCCCCCACCCCCGAGTCTTTTTGTTTGTCACCTAATTCAAAAAAAGAATATGGATGAATTTTGATGAAAATTTCAGCATATGTCGGATATGGGATGACTTAGAAGTTATAAGATTTAGGAAGTAATCGTGACATTTTTCTGGCACGAACTGGAAGATAAAAAAAAAAAATAAAATTACCTCAGAATTACAGCTGACCTGTCCACATTGACAGGAACTGGCACGACGAGTTCACGACGTGTTCACGACGTGTTCACGCATATTTTGCGCATAGTTTTTATTATACAGTAGATTTATCCGGATTCAGGATTTTTATGATACAGTGGATTTATTCACGGTCAAAATATAAAAGAAGGGTAGCTTGTTCCGTAGACTTGATTAAAATTTTGATAATCTTTATTGGCAGAGGTCTGAAATCTCAGACTGTTCTTTCTACCAATGGCTTTTCAGAAAATTATTCGTTAGGTAAACGATACCTAGTTGAAGCTTTCGTAGGATATGTATGGAGAGTAGCCCGATATAGGCCTATATATCAACAACTACGCCTACAAGGTTTGTCATAAAAGGAAACAACTTGAAAATAAGAACATCAATTTTTATAAATGGCCTTTTTAGTATTTAGGGGAGAAGGAGACGAATAGAACAAATTTAATATATTATCAAACAAGAGTAAAAAACGTAGAATAAAAAAAGTATTTCAGGGAAAAGAAGAAGAAAACAAATTTAATATATTAAACAAGAGTAAAAATGTAGAATAAAAAAAAGTATTTCAGGGAAAAGAAGAAGAAAACAAATTCAATATATTATTATACAAGAGTAAAAACGTAGAATAAAAAAAGGATTTCAGGGAAAAGAAGAAAAAAACAAATTTAATATATTAAACAAGAGTAAAAACGTAGAATAAAAAAAGTATTTCAGGGAAAAGAAGAAGAAAACAAATTTAATATATTAAACAAGAGTAAAAATGTAGAATAAAAAAAGTATTTCAGGGAAAAGAAGAAAAAACCAAATTTAATATATTAAACAAGAGTAAAAATGTAGAATAAAAAAAGCATTTCAGGGAAAAGAAGAAGAAAACAAATTTAATATATTAAACAAGAGTAAAAACGTACTGTAGAATAAAAAAAAGTATTTCAGGGAAAAGATGAAAACAAATTTAATATATCAAACACGAGTAAAAATGTAGAATAAAAAAAGGATTTCAGGGAAAAGAAGAAGAAAACAAATTTAATATATTAAACAAGAGTAAAAATGTAGAATAAAAAGAGTATCTCTGGAAAAGAAGAAGAAAACAAATTTAATATACTATTAAACAAAGAGTAAAAACGTAGATTAAAAAAAGTATTTCAGGGAAAAGAAGAAGAAAACAAATTTAATATATCAAACAAGAGTAAAAATGTAGAATAAAAAAAGCATTTCAGGGAAAAGAAGAAGAAAACAAATTTAATATATTAAACAAGAGTAAAAACGTAATGTAGAATAAAAAAAAGTATTTCAGGGAAAAGATGAAAACAAATTTAATATATCAAACACGAGTAAAATGTAGAATAAAAAAAGTATTTCAGGAAAAAGAAGAAGAAAACAAATTTAATATATTAAACAAGAGTAAAAATGTAGAATAAAAAAAGTATTTCAGGGAAAAGAAGAAGAAAACAAATTTAATATATTAAACAAGAGTAAAAACGTAGAATTAAAATAGTATTTCAGGGAAAAGACGAAGAAAACAAATTTAATATATTAAACAAGAGTAAAAACGTAGAATAAAAAAAGTATTTCAGGGAAAAGAAGAAGAAAACAAATTTAATATATTAAACAAGAGTAAAAACGTAGAATAAAAAAAGTATTTCAGGGAAAAGAAGAAGAAAACAAATTTAATATATTAAACACGAGTAAAAACGTAGAATAAAAAAAGTATTTCAGGGAAAAGAAGAAGAAAACAAATTTAATATATTAAACAAGAGTAAAAACGTAGAATAAAAAAAGTATTTCAGGGAAAAGAAGAAGAAAACAAATTTAATATATTAAACAAGAGTAAAAACGTAGAATACAAAAAGTATTTCAGGGAAAAGAAGAAGAAAACAAATTTAATATATCAAACAAGAGTAAAAACGTAGAATACAAAAAGTATTTCAGGGAAAAGAAGAAGAAAACAAATTTAATATATCATTAAACAAGAGTAAAAACGTAGAATAAAAAAAGTATTTCAGGGAAAAGAAGAAGAGAAGAAATTTAATATATTATTAAACAAGAGTAAAAATGTAGAATTAAAAAAGTATTTCAGGGAAAAGAAGAAAAAAACAAATTTAATATATTAAACAAGAGTAAAAATGTAGAATAAAAAGAGTACCAAAGAAGCTACATCATCTGGAGTTGAGCCTAAGGGCAATGAGTGCGAATAAGACTTCAATTCATAAGGGTACTTGACCTTTAGTATTTCCCATAGAAAGGGCGTATGCAAAGGCTTTAAAAAACTCATTTACGAAAAGAACTAAAGGAAAAAAATAGAACAAAAACGTATTGATTTTCTTTAAGAAATCCCCCCTAAAAAGGGGAGAAAAATTTTAAAGTACTAAGGAAGCAATGGAAATACAAAGCAAGCTTTAAAACCGAAAAATTTAATATGAAAATACTGATAAATATCAAATCCTATTGACAAATCGAATGAAAAGAAGTCACTAGGATGAAATCTGCTAATAATCATAATAAAAAATTATATCAATATTATACATAAAACATACATAAGGGAATTATTAACGATAAGGAGCAAGTGTCTGGTTAGCTTAGGTTTATATATATATATACATATATATATATATATATATATATGTATATATATATATACATATATATATATATATATATATATTCCTGTCACGTCTATCGGCAACCATCGGAAACCAAAAATCTTCAACACATAACCCAAACTTGTGAGTTGCATTAAAAAAAAAAAAAAAGTGGTTAGAATGTGTGCGTGTGTGCATATCTATCTAAATATTTACCCATCATTGTTGACGGGTCGCGTACACTAGTATCGCCCATCATTCCATTCTGTAAACGGCCTTAAAGGTCACAGAGGCAAGAAACAGAATTTATGCATATATATTTATATATATATATATATATAATATGTGTGTGTGTGTGTGTATACGTTATATATGCACACATATATATACATATATAATTGAGCGGCTTGACTAAGGACGACAACAATCCCATATCCTTTGCTCACAAGAACGGCAATGAACTGAACTCGGGGTTTTAAAGGGCACTCATGAATGGCAGACGCAAGGGGCGGTGTCATTGCTCTATCAAGCAGGACAATGCCCTAAAGACTGACCATATATACCATATATACATATGATCAGCTCCTAAACCCCCTCTCTACCCAAGCTAGGACCAGGGAATACCAGGCAATTGCTGCTGATGACTCAGCAGGTAGACCTACAGGTTCTCCCAAGCCCCTCATCCTTCACTCACAAGGATGGTGAGGTTGCAGACACGAAAAGAAACTTTTGAGTTCGGGCGGGACTCGAATCCCAGTTCACCAGATCACCATACAGGGACGCTTCCAATAGGCTACCATGGATTGAATTCAAGCAAAAGCCCCCCCCCCCCCCCCACCATTCATTAAAATCAGATGACGTAGGGTTGTAAATATTCAAGAAATAATTCTGTTTCTCTGATATATAGCCTTGGCCTAAAATGCTAAAATAGCCATTTGTTTTGTTTCTAAGGATGGTTTGATTCTAATAATAAAAGAATGCTTTTGTTTCTAATAGCAAAAGGGATCTTTTGTGTCTAATCACAGAAAAAGGATGGAATACGAGCAGCAACTGAGAAGCTTTGGACGATCCCGTAAAAAGGGAATTCTTTATGGTGGTCTCAGAAGTTCTCGTTGCCGACGGTGATTCCATAGAGGATAAAAAGGAAGTCTATCTCTTTGGCGGGATCCTGTTCAGTAATCACTGGGATATAAAAGCAAGATTGTTGTTTTCGTAACATTTATGAAGGCATTACTTCGAGCTGAGGGGTTTATGTCCGTCTTTCTTCTTTTTTTTTTTTTTCTTGAGGCTATTGCTGAAAAAGACTGATGTGGCTTGGGCATCATAGGTGATCAGTATCTTACCAAAGATTTGCTAACTTGTGTCATTTTTTTATTGTTTTTTTTCCTTCTCTTTTTCTCTTTTTCTCTTTTTTTCTTGAGGCTATTGCTGAAAAAAGACTGATGTGGCTTGGGCATCATAGGTGATCAGTATCTTACCAAAGATTTGCTAACTTGTGTCATTTTTTTTATTGTTTTTTTTTCTTTATTTTTATTTGATTTTATTCTGTCAAGGTGTTTTGGTCGAGATAATAATAAATTAGATTATGTTTCGGATGAAATCAATAGAGAGAATATTACTTCGGCAGATTATATTTTCATGAGAGAGAGAGAGAGAGAGAGAGAGAGAGAGAGAGAGAGAGAGAGAATAAAACCAGCTTCATCAGGAAACGTTGTTGTTGTTGTTGTTGTTTACGGTAAATCTTAAACAACACTTCTCATCTCTTTGCAGTGACACCGACAGCTCAAGAAGGTTAAATCTGGGCCTAAACGATTAAATCTTAATTACTCCCAAATGAAATTATTCCGTAGGCCTAAGACCTGTGTGTGAGAAGACTGGCGACATAGTTTGTCATTTTCCGGAGTTTAAACCAAGGCAGGATTGAATAAATTACGGACTTACAAAAGGGAAATTATGATGTAATTTTTTTTTCTGGGAGAATATTAATAATTTTTTTTTTCTATGTTGATGAGCTAACGTTATAGAGGTATAATAAATGTAAAATCTAAACCACACATTATATATATATATATATATATACTATATGTGTATATATATATATATATATATATGTATATATATAAATATAATATATATATATATATATATATACATATATTTATATAAATAAATATATATATAATATATATATATATATATATATATATTATATATATATATATATATATATATATTTATATATATATAAATGTATATATAATATATATATATATAAAATATATATATATATATATATATATATATTTATATATACATATATTTATATAAATAATATATGTAATACATATATATATATATATATATATACATATATGTAAATATAAAGTCCTCATTGATTTCCATGCTACAACACTGACTGGAAAAACAGAATACTACAAGTCCAAAGACTGAATCCAACAGCGCAGGAAGCACAGTGTGGGAAAACAAATAAATAATTACAGAATTAATCATAAATGAATAAAAATCTTAAACTATATTAATATCAGTATCATGTTAAATAGAAAAGTCATGTACAAACCATGGAGGGGAGAGAGAGAGAGAGAGAGAGAGAGAGAGAGAGAGAGAGAGAGAGGCCATTCCTAGTTCAATGTAGGACAAAGGCCTTAGACATGTCCTTACTCATGTCTATGGTTTGGTAATTTTCATCACTACGGATTAGTGATGGTGGGAGATTTTAAATGTCTGGATCGTATTAAAGACTGTTTTACT
>NC_090742.1:65940416-65957916 GCF_036898095.1 Palaemon carinicauda | reverse complement strand
TCATTCTCTGCCGAGTTACAATCTCCCCTCCATTCCCTCCTCGGTGTTTGACAGTAGAATGTTCGTTTTACCCAGGACCCACTCTGTGATTCTTGCTTTTACCTAACCGCTATTTTCACCAATAGTTAGTTTTATTAATTCCACGTTTTTAGTAGGTTCTGGTATTCAAAGAAAGTTTATAATCAAATGTTATTAATTATTCTTAGTGTAATTTACCTCAATTTGTGCTGGAAATATGTGAAAAGTAACAAAATTATGAAGCGTGCATCCGAAAACAAGCTCTTGTCATTGACTTTGGCGGGTGCTGTTATTAAATTTGGATTTACCATCACGATACCTTATAATATACTTATTTGTTAACATTATTTATTGACAAAACCTATATCTGAGGGAGAAATTTAGTTTAGTAAATAAGTTTCGATTCACATTATTTGGTAATTATTTGATAACAATGAAGGTGTTCGGACAAAAATACTTCCGCCCAATCAGCTTTTAGGAAATTTTCCGAGCTAAAAGGACACCCCTGAGAGTCGGTGCAAATCTGCCTCACTAAAAAAATTAACTATAGTCATTTTTTTTTTAGCGAGGCAGATTTTTTTAGCGAGGCAGATTTGCACCGACTCGCAGCGGTGGCCTTTTAGCTCGGAAAAGTTTCCTGATCGCTGATTGGTTGGACCAGATAATTCTAACCAATCAGCGATCAGGAAACTTTTCCGAGCTAAAAGGGCACCCTTGGGAGTCGGTGCAAATCTGGCCTCACTAAAAACAATTGACTAGTGGCTTCTTGGAAGCTAAACTCTAAAACATTTAGTCTAAAGTTTTTTATTTTTTTTATTTTAGGTATCATATATTAAATTAAGACACAATCAGATTATATGAAGATGATCTAACATGATAAAATATGATAACAAATATAAACGTCAGGGGAAATAAAAACTAAATTGTCTAAACACGTAGAAAAAGTATATACTATAATAAATAGAAAATCCCCTCACAACAAAAATATGTTTATTGTTACTAGCTGAATAACAACCCTAGTTGGAAAAGCAGGATGCTACAAGCCCAGGGGCTCCAGCAGGGCAAAACAGCCCAGTGAGGAATAGAAATAGAAAAATAAAAAAAATTATATGTAGAGTAATGAAGAGAGAATATAAAAAGTATCAAAACGAGATCATGTTGAAATAGCTTTATCATAATAAACTAACAGCTCAATCCACAATCTGTTCACAGCTGGAATAAAACTTCTAGAATACTGAATAGTATTCAAACTTATGAGCGGAAGACTGCTAGAACTAACTGCATACTATAGTCCATTTCTTTTAGCGAGTCATATTTGCACCGACTCGCAGCGGTGCCCTTTTAGCTCGGAAAAGTTTCCTGATCGCTGATTGGTTGGACAAGATAATTCTAACCAATCAGCGACCAGGAAACTTTACCGAGCTAAAAGGGCACCGTTGCGAGTCTGTGCAAATATGACTCGCTAAAAGAAATGGACTATAGTACTACGCACAGGATGGTACAGTTGGCTTCATTAATTCCGATACGCTGGCGTTTCCTTGGCTTCCCAATAAGTGTACCGGAATTAATGAAGCCAACTGTACAATCTGGAAGAATTCGAATGATAAGGATGGTCAGATTTGTGATAAATTCTATGCAACATGCACAAGACCCAATACGACACAGTACTCTAGAAGTTGTATTCCAGCTGCAACCAAGTTGTGGAATGATCTTCCTAATCGGGTAGTTGAATCAGTAGAACTTCAAAAGTTCAAACTGGCAGCAAATGTTTTTATGTTGGACAGGCTGACATGAGTCCTTTTATAGTTTATATATCAAATATCTGTTTTAATGTTGTTAATGTTTATAGCATGTTTTATTTTAATTTTTCAATAATATATATAAATATATATAAATATATATATATATATATATATATATATTAGTTTTTAATGTAAGAGAAAAATCTAATTTTTAATAGAACTGCCTTGCTTTTTAAAACCAGCAATTAATATCCATCTGGTTTTTTTTTTTTTTTTTTTTTTTACGCAACAATACATTTCTTTCAATTCAATTTCCCATTATTTGACCTTTTAAGGCATGACCCTTTCCCCACTCGGGCCGATCAATTAAAACTAAATAGGCATTTCCAGCCTCTCTCTCTCTCTCTCTCTCTCTCTCTCTCTCTCTCTCTCTCTCTCTTCACGCTTAAACGGCTCTTTAATTATGCACATTGCCAGCCTGGGACGCAGTTGAAACCTTTAAGAGCAGTCACGCACCATCTAAATTGTCTAGGCACCAGTGTTGCCTAGAAAAATAAAGATAAGAGACACTTCTGTTAAGGAACGGTACGATTGAAAGGATAAAAGATAAAATAAGAGACACTTCTATTAGAGAACGGTAGAATTTAAAAATATAATGATAAAAAGACGCTTCTATTGAAGAACGGCAGAATTTAAAAATATATAATGATAAAAAGACACTTCTATTGAAGAACGGCAGAATTTAAAAATATATTATGATAAAAAGACTCTTCTATTGAAGAACGGTAGAATTTAAAAATATATAATGATAAAAAGACGCTTCTATTGAAGAACGGTAGAATTTCAAAATATATAATGATAAAAAGACGCTTCTATTGAAGAACGGTAGAATTTAAAAATATATAATGATAAAACGACACTTCTATTGAAGAACGGCAGAATTAAAAAATATATAATGATAAAAAGACTCTTCTATTGAAGAATGATAGAATTTAAAAATATATAATGATAAAAAGACTCTTCTATTGAAGAACGGTAGAATTTAAAAATATATAATGATAAAAAAGACGCTTCTATTGAAGAAAGGTAGAATTTAAAAATATATAATGATAAAAAGACGCTTCTATTGAAGAACAGTAGAATTTAAAAATATATAATGATAAAAAGACACTTCTATTGAAGAACGGTAGAATTTAAAAATATATAATGATAAAAAGACGCTTCTATTAAAGAACGGTAGAATTTAAAAATATATAATGATAAAAAAGACGCTTCTATTGAAGAACGGTAGAATTTAAAAATATATAATGATAAAAAGACACTTCTGTTGAAGAACGGTAGAATTTAAAAATATATATTGATAAAAAGACGCTTCTATTGAAGAACGGTAGAATTTAAAAATATATAATGATAAAAAAGACGCTTCTATTGAAGAACGGTAGAATTTAAAAATATATATTGATAAAAAGACGCTTCTATTGAAGAACGGTAGAATTTAAAAATATATAATGATAAAAAGACGCTTCTATTGAAGAACGGTAGAATTTAAAAATATATAATGATAAAAAGACACTTCTATTGAAGAACGGTAGAATTTAAAAATATATAATGATAAAAAGACGCTTCTATTGAAGAACGGTAGAATTTAAAAATATATAATGATAAAAAGACACTTCTGTTGAAGAACGGTAGAATTTAAAAATATATATTGATAAAAAGACGCTTCTATTGAAGAACGGTAGAATTTAAAAATATATAATGATAAAAAAGACGCTTCTATTGAAGAACGGTAGAATTTAAAAATATATATTGATAAAAAGACGCTTCTATTGAAGAACGGTAGAATTTAAAAATATATAATGATAAAAAGACGCTTCTATTGAAGAACGGTAGAATTTAAAAATATATAATGATAAAAAGACACTTCTATTGAAGAACGGTAGAATTTAAAAATATATAATGATAAAAAGACGCTTCTATTGAAGAACGGTAGAATTTAAAAATATATAATGATAAAAAGACACTTCTGTTGAAGAACGGTAGAATTTAAAAATATATATTGATAAAAAGACGCTTCTATTGAAGAACGGTAGAATTTAAAAATATATAATGATAAAAAAGACGCTTCTATTGAAGAACGGTAGAATTTAAAAATATATATTGATAAAAAGACGCTTCTATTGAAGAACGGTAGAATTTAAAAATATATAATGATAAAAAGACGCTTCTATTGAAGAACGGTAGAATTTAAAAATATATAATGATAAAAAGACACTTCTATTGAAGAAGGGTAAGATTTAAATAAAAAAGATAAAAAAGAGACACCTCTATTAAAGAACGGTAGAATTTAAGAATTAATAAAGTTATAAAAGAGACACTTCTATGGAAGGACCGAGGATTTAACTAATAAAGATAAAAAAAGAGATACTTCTATAGAAGGACGGGGGATTTAACTAATAAAGATAAAAAAAGAGATACTTCTATAGAAGGACGGGGGATTTAACTAATAAAGATAAAAAAAGAGATACTTCTATAGAAGGACGGGGGATTTAACTAATAAAGATAAAAAAGAGATACTTCTATAGAAGGACGGGGGATTTAACTAATAAAGATAAAAAAAGAGATACTTCTATAGAAGGACGGGGGATTTAACTAATAAAGATAAAAAAAGAGATACTTCTATAGAAGGACGGGGGATTTAACTAATAAAGATAAAAAAAGAGATACTTCTATAGAAGGACGGGGGATTTAACTAATAAAGATAAAAAAAGAGATACTTCTATAGAAGGACGGGGGATTTAACTAATAAAGATAAAAAAAGAGATACTTCTATAGAAGGACGGGGGATTTAACTAATAAAGATAAAAAAAGAGATACTTCTATAGAAGGACGGGGGATTTAACTAATAAAGATAAAAAAAGAGATACTTCTATAGAAGGACGGGGGATTTAACTAATAAAGATAAAAAAAGAGATACTTCTATAGAAGGACGGGGGATTTAACTAATAAAGATAAAAAAAGAGATACTTCTATAGAAGGACGGGGGATTTAACTAATAAAGATAAAAAAAGAGATACTTCTATAGAAGGACGGGGGATTTAACTAATAAAGATAAAAAAAGAGATACTTCTATAGATGGACGGATGATTTAACTAATAAAGATAAAAAAGATGCTTCTGTTGAAGAACAGTAAGATTTAAATAATAAAGGTAAGAAAGAGATACTTCTATAGAGGGACGGAGGATTTAAATAATAAGGATAAAAAAAGAGATACTTCTATAGAAGGACGGGGGATTTAACTAATAAAGATAAAAAAAGAGACACTTCTATTGAAGAACGGTAGGATTTAAAAATAAACAAAGATACAGAGGATTTAAATAATAAAGATAAAAAAATGAGACATATTGAAGAACGGTAGGATTTAAAAATAAACAAAGATACAGAGGATTTAAATAATAAAGATAAAAAAAGAGAAACTTATATTGAAGAACGGTAGGATTTAAAAATAAACAAAGATAAAAAAAGGAGACAATTCTATTGATGGACGGTAGAATTAAAAAAAAAATAGAGTAAAAACGAAACACTTCTATTAAAGGATGGTAGGATTTACAAACATCCTGGAATACCATGAGGAGTACACAAAGGTATGTTGCTTGTTAGGAGTACACAAAGGTATGTTGCTTGTTAGGAGTACACAAAGGTATGTTGCTTGTTATCATAAAAATAAAGTATTTGAACAAATAAATTGTTCAGATAAAAAAGCAACACTTTTATTGAAGAACCATAATATTTAAAAACATGATAGATTACTATGTGGAATATTATTATTATTATTATTATTATTATTATTATTATTATTATCATTATTATTATTTTTATTGTTATTATTATTTGCTAAGCTACAACACTAGTTGAAAAAGCAAGATGCTATAAGCCCAGGGGCTTCAACAGGGAAAATAGCTCAGTGAGGTAAGGAAGAAAGGAAAAATAAAATATTTTAAGAAGAGCAACAATATTAAAATAAATATCACTTTATAAACTATAAAAATTTTAACAAAAGATGAAGAGAAAAAGATATAAGATAGAACAGTGTGCCAGAGTGTATCCTTAAGCATGAGAACTCTAAGCCAAGAGAGTGGAAGACCATGGTACAGAGGTTATGGCACTACCCAAGATTAGAGAAAAATCTAATCTTCTACCCTTACAAAGAGAAAAGTGGCCACTGAACAATTACAGTGCAGTAAGAATAATTGATGTTATTATTACTTGCTGAGCGACAACCCTAGTTGGAAAAGCAGGATGCTATAAGCCCAAGGGGTCCAACAGGGAAAATAGCCCAGTGAGGAAAGAAAACAAGCAAATAAGAGAAATAATTAACAATTAAAATAAAATATTCAAGAACAGCAATAACAATTAAAATAAATATTTCATATATAGACTATAAACACTTCAAGGAGATAAAAGGAAGAGAAATAAGATAGAGGGAAAATAGCCCAGAGAGGAAAGAAAACAAGCAAATAAGAGAATTAATTAACAATTAAAATAAAATATTCAAGAACAGTAATAACAATTAGAATAAATATTTCATATATATACTACAAAAACTTCAAGGATATAAGAGGAAGAGAAATAAGATAGAATATTGTGCCCGAGTGTACCCTCAAGCAAGAGAACTCTACCCTCAAACAAGAGAATGTTGCTTGTGATTATAAAAATAAAGGTATTCAGAGACCAAAACTGTTCAGAATTACGTGCTAGTTATTTATAGGGAACATGCTATCAGTTTATCAGTTTACGTATTTATGGTAAATACAGCGCGTGGGAAGTTGAGCAAGTTTAGCAAGGTGTGGTAAACCTTCTTTTCTTATGCTGCAAAGCGGCTCATGTCTAAGCCTCAAAGAGCTTAGAGATTGACATAGATCATCCTGTGAAAATCTGAGGAAGAAAAATCGTAGTTTACATACTAACTTACGCATCAAAGCAGAAGGTACATGTGTGTGTTTGTTTATATATATATACACATATATATATATATATATATATATATATATATATATATATATATACATATACTTTTATATATATATATATATATATATATATATATATATATATGTGTGTGTGTATGTACATATAACTATATATATTTATATATTCATTCATACTGCTTTCCTGCCATGCTTAGTGACATTGCCAAAAGTATGTCTACTTGGTCTCTCCCCGTCCCTAGTGTAGGGCGGATAGGGAATATCCCAAGTGTTACAGTCAAAAGTCACAGTTAGGAAAGGCAGAAGTATCCTTACACACACACACACACACACACACAAAAAAAGAAAAAAAAACTAGGGTTTCGTTACAATCATTAATTCATGAAAATTATCCATATTATTTACTATATAAAAGAAAATAAAACTTTACACTTTTGATTGTTAAACCAGGCGATAAATTCAAACTTCCTATATTAAAAAAGTCAACTAACAACTTTTCATATATACATTTTTGTTCAAGTCATTCGAAAGAAACACAATATTCGGTATTTCCCTCTATGTACCTTAGGGCACCATGAATATGCAGCCCCTGAATACACTGATGTTTACTCAAAATTTAAAGAAATTCCCAATAAACCTTGCCATCCTTTTTTTTTTTTATAGAAAACTGCATGAATAGAGCTAAGAAAATATTTCATCGCGTCCAGTTAGAGAAAAAGGAAGCAATGGATAACATATTTTGTTTGCCATTTCTGGAATGTTTTTTTTTTAATAGATTTTATACTCTTGAAAAAAAAAAGCTATACAAAGGTAAGTTAAAAAATTGTTGGACATTGAAAAACATTAAACTTCTTGTAGTTTTACCCTTATTTCCTTTCCTCAATGGGCTATTTTCCCTATTGGAGCCCATAGGCTTATAGCATCCTGCTTTTTCAACTAGGGTTGTAGCTTAGCAAGTAATAATAATAATAATAATAATAATAATAATAATAATAATAATAATAATAATACAGCATTCCTTGTACAGAAAATATCTTGTTTTATGTAGGCCAAACATCTATAAGCATAACTGCCAGAGTAAAGCAGCGTAAGATGACTCTCTCTCTCTCTCTCCTCTCTCTCTCTCTCTCTCTCTCTCTCTCTCTCTCTCTCTCTCTCTCTCTCTCGTACACTTGATAATGGATTTACAATTTTTATCTTTCTCCTACCCAGTTTATTGTGTTCATAATACTCTCTCTCTCTCTCTCTCTCTCTCTCTAGCTTGACTAATAAGATTGTACTCCTTGCTTCCTTCCAACCTCTCTCTCTCTCCTCTCTCTCTCTCTCTCTCTCTCTCTCTCTCTCTCTCTCTCTCTCTCTCTCTCTCTCTCGTACACTTGATAGTGGATTTACAATTTTTGTCTTTCTCCTACCCAGTTTATTGTGTTCATAATACTCTCTCTCTCTCTCTCTCTCTCTCTCTCTCTCTCTCTCTCTTTCTCTCTCTCTCTCTCTATAAGCATAACTGCCAGAGTAAAGCAGCATAAGATGACACTCTCTCTCTCTCTCTCTCTCTCTCTCTCTCTCTCTCTCTCTCTCTCTCTCTCTTTCTCTCTCTCTAAGCATAACTGCCAGAGTAAAGCAGCATAAGATGACTCTCTCTCTCTCTCTCTCTCTCTCTCTCTCTCTCTCTCTCTCTCTCTCTCTCTCTCTCTCTCTCTCTCGTACACTTGATAGTGGATTTACAATTTTTGTCTTTCTCCTACCCAGTTTATTGTCTTCATAATACTCTCTCTCTCTCTCTCTCTCTCTCTCCTCTGCACTGACTGATCGCAGGAGTGATCTATTATACTCTCCGACGACCAACTTCGCCCCTTGATTGACCATTGTTTGGGTCGTTCCCTCTTCTCCTCACAAGGACACATTGGGATGCCTAGGTATAACCCCTCCCCCCTAACCCCCCCGGGGGGGAGGGGGGGGCACCCCACCTCCCCGGGCGTCAATAAGGAGGAAGTGGAAGGAATCTATGGAAGGGAGTGTGAGAAGAAATGGTTAATTGTACTTCATTGTTCGGTAACTTTTCTCACTGTCGATGGATTTCCAAATGAATTAAATTTGAGAAATTATGAATCTAATTATTATTATTATTATTATTATTATTATTATTATTATTATTATTATTATTATTATTATTATTATTATTATTATCATCTAAGCTATAACCCTAGTTGGAAAACCAGGATTCTATAAACCCAAGGGCTCCAACAGAAAAAAAAAAATCGCCCAGTGAGGAAAAGAAACAAGGAAACGAATAAACTACAAGAGCAGTATTGAATAATAAAAATAAAATATTTTAAGGATAATAACAGCATTAAAACCGATCTTTCATATTTAAACTATAAAATATAAAAATACAGAGGAAATTCTCTTTTCTTAATAGTAAAATGTAATGTAGTAAGCAAAATTATTTCCTTAGTATAAATTAGTAATTATCATATTATTAAGGAAATATTGCACGTGAAGAAATTAATTATAATAAATTTTCATGTTGAAACAGCTCTTTACTGTTATATATAAATCCTTTTGATTCAAAGTAAAATTATATTGTTCATCGTATTATTAAACGTAATATATTGCAAAAGCAATAAAGGATATTGGAAGTTTCCATTCTTAAAACAATGGTAAAATATTCTGAATTAGAATTAGAAAATACTTTAGGACACTCCAAATTCAAACCATTGTTCTCTAGTCTTGGGTAGTGCCATGGTTATGGTCTTCCACTGTCTTGGGATAGAGTTCTCTTGCTTGAGGCACACTATTCTATCTTATTTCTCTTCCTCTTGTTTTGTTAACTTTTTATAGTTTATATAGGAAATATCTATTCTAATGTTGTTACTGTTCTTAAAATATTTAATTTTTTCTTTGTTTCCTTTCCTTGGCGGGCTATTTCCCCTGTTGGGGCCGCTAGGCTTATAGCATCCTGCTTTTCCAACTAGGGTTGTAGCATAATAATAATAATAATAATAATAATAATAATAATAATAATAATAAACCCAGCTCACCTGGGATCAAAAGATCATTTACAAAGTGAAAAGCATATTTTTTTCCCTGTCCTTACTCACTCTTCATAAAAGAAATTCCCTATGAAAATTAATCGATTTTATTAAATGATTCAATGAAATCATAGTTATTAGAGCCGTGACATTAAATGGGCGTGAAGTTCAATGGTTACATCTTTTTAATAGGATTATTATTATTATTATTATTATTATTATTATTATTATTATTATTATTTTAGCTAAGCTACAATCCTAGTAGAAAAAGCATGATGCTATAAGCCTAAGGGCTCCAACATGGAAAAACTAGCCCAGAGTGGAAAGGAAATAAGGAAATAAACAAACTACCAGAGAAAATTTAAATATTCAAAGGACGAAATTACCCCTATTTCCATATTAATAGAAATAAACTTATATAAACACCATACTGCCTTTTATTTCTATTTCAGGAGCCTCCTTTGATTATTTGCATTGCCAGTGGTAGGTTGGCCAAGGCACCAACCACCCGATGAGATACTACCGCTAGAGAGTTATTGGTTCCTTTGACTGGCCAGACAGTACAACATTGGGTCCCTTTCTCTGGTTACGGTTCATTTCATTAACTACTGCACTGTAATTATTCAGTGGCTATTTTCCTTTGGTAAGAGTAGAAGAGACTCTTTAGCTATGGTAAGCAGTTCCTCTAGGACACTCCAAAATCAAACCATTGTTTTCTAGTCTTGGGTAGTGCCATAGCTTCTGTACCACTGTCTTCGGTTAGAGATTCTCTTGCTTGAAAGTACACTCTGGCACACTATAATATCTTATTTCTCTTCATCTTGTTATTTTCAAATTTTTATCCTCTAGTTCTTTTCCAGTTTTTATAGTTTATATATGAAAGATTTATTTTAGTGTTATTATTGTTCTTAAACTTTTTTTGTAATTTTTCCTCACTTCCTCTCCTCACTAGGCTATTTTCCCTGTTGTAGCCCTTGGGCTTATAGTATCCTCTTTTTCCAACTAAAGTTGTACTTGTAGCTTACCAAGTAAAATTAATAATAATAATAATAATAATAATAATAATAATAATAATAATAATAATAATAATGAAAATAGTAATAATAACAATAATAATAATAATAATAATAATAATAATAATAATAATTGCGTCTATGAAAGATTGGTTAATTATTGTCTCAACAAACATAATGAGACAGAGCTACAATATTCATCTGAGTCTGGTCGAACCGATTGATTTCCAAATTATATCATAGAAAGTCACAAATGGATTTCAATAACAATAGTAGATTTTGGGATTAATTATGCTTAGATTCGGTTTCTAAGTAGATTTTGGAGATTAATTTAACCTAAGATTCAGATTCTATTATCCCTAGAGACGCGATATGAGAGTAGAGCACTAATGGAATTCTAGGAAGTATTCAGCTAGTGTTAGCTACCTCTCAAAGAATAGCTCTACCTCTCAAGGAATAGCTTATACGTGCTACATCTCAAGGAATAGCTTACACACGCTACCTCTCAAGGAATAGCTTACAAGCTACCTCTCAAAGAATAGCTTACAAAGCTACCTCTCAAGGAGTAGCTTACAAGAGCTACCTCTCAAGGAATAACTTACAAGAGCTACCTCTCAAGGAATAGCTTACAAAAGCTACCTCTCAAGGAATAGCTTACACGTGCTACCTCTCAAGGAATAGCTTACACGTGCTACCTCTCAAGGAATAGCTTACAAGAGCTACCTCTAAATGAATAACTTACACGTGCTACCTCTCAAGGAATAGCTTACACGTGCTACCTCTCAAGGAATAGCTTACACTTGCTACCTCTCAAGGAATAGCTTACACTTGCTACCCTCTCAAGGGATAGCTTACAAGAGCTACCTCTCAAGGAATAGCTTACACGTGCTACCTCTCAAGGAATAGCTTACACTTGCTACCTCTCAAGGAATAGCTTACAAGAGTTACCTCTCAAGGAATAGCTTACAAGAGCTACCCTCTCAAGGAATAGCTTACAAGAGCTACCTCTCAAGGAATAGCTTAAAAGAGCTACCTCTCAAGGAATAGCTTACAAGAGCTACCTCTCAAGGAATAGCTTAAAAGAGCTACCTCTCAAGGAATAGCTTATACGTGCTACCTCTCAAGGAATAGCTTACACGTGCTACCTCTCAAGGAATAGCTTACAAGAGCTACCTCTCAAGGAATAGCTTACAAGAGCTACCTCTCAAGGAGTAGCTTACACGCGCTACCTCTCAAGAATTACTTGATTAAGTCTCCTTTTATAGTTATTTTTGAATGATATGTTCAAATATTCTTAATGTTCTTAAAAGATGTTATTTAATTGTTCATTACTTCTCTTGCAGTTTACTTATTTCCTTTCCTCAATAGGCTATTTTTCCCTGTTGGAGCCCTTGGGTTTATAGCATCCTGCTTTTCAAGTTAGGGTTGTTACTTAGCTAATAATAATAATAATAATAATGATGATGATGATGATGATAAATAACTTACACTTGCTAACTCTCAAGAATTACTTGATAAAGTCTCATTCTATGGTTTATATTTTAAAGATATATCTAAATATTCTTACTGTTCTCAAAATATGCTATTTTAATTGCTCATTACTTCTCTTGTAGTTTACTTATTTCCTTGTTTCCTTTCCTCACTGGGGTATTTTGCCCCTGGGCTTATAGCATCCCGCTTTTCCAACTAGGGTTGCAGCGTAGCTAATAATAATAATAATAATAATGATGATGATGATGCGATCCAGATATGGTTCACTATAATATAAATTATTATCCATGTAGATTCTACTTTAATATCTAGAGAGGTCTTACTGAAGCAAGGGATTATATTCTACTTGAGTAGGCCGTCGTAAGAGCAACGATTAATAATGATACAGACATTTCAATGTCTTGAAATATTTACCCCCAAAAAGTAGGAGTTGGAACTTTAAATTCTAGATATCCTTAACATCCTAAAAAATCTCTAACAGGTGCTGCTGTTTTTTTTTTTTTTTTGGGGGGGGGGGTGTTATGGTAGTCTCTTCAAAAGGTCCCTGCCTGGTGATCTGCCGGACTGGGGTTCGAGGCCCCCGTGTGTGCAAACTCACCATCCTTGTGGACTAAAGATGAGGATTTTGGGGAAGCCGCTGCCTGGCCCTCCCTGGCCCTAGCTTGGGTGGATCATATGTGTATATAGTCAGTCTCTAAGACACTGTCCTGCTAGGGCATTACCTCTGTCCCTTGCCTCTACCATTCATAGGCGACCTTTAAAACTTTAAATAAGTCTTTTATTTTCAATAACTGCCATAAAAATCGGAATTTTGTCCATCTTACTGTCTGGAGGAATACATAATTAAGAGAGCAAAGGAACAAAAATAAAAAATATCAGAAAATAATCACCAGTATTACCTTACATATAAGCAATGATAAAAATACGTTCAAAAGACTTAAGTTGACATAAGACCTCTAGAGCTGATGCTGTAATATCAGTGAAGATTAAAGAGAATATTGATGCAGGCAAGGCTTCCATCAAGGTGCACAAAAGGATAGGATAAAACCCACCCCTGGCTCAATAGTAAGAGGATGAAAGGGAGGGTGACGACAGTTATGTTATTCTCTTTGAAATACTTTTTCTCGGCTGGCTCAAAAAAAAAAAAAAAATATTTGAATCATTATTTTGAATAAATCTTCATTGCATGGGCCCAAAAAACATAAGAAATTCGTATTATATATTAAATAAAACGCCTAATTTATTTGAATCATTCATAGTTTGAATAGAACTTCAACACAATTTGAATAAATCTTCGATGCATGAGCCCAAAAAACATAAGAAATTCGTATATATATAAAAAAACCCGCCTAATTTATTTGAATCATTTATATTTTGAATAGAACTTCAATACATAGGTACAACAAACCTGATAAATTCATTTTATGAAGAAGTTTTCATTAAGCAAAAACTACTGAATTGTACAAATTCATAACATCTTTTCTATTGATAATAAATGTTAATAAAAAACGTAGAAATATCGTTACCTTATATTTTACATATAGTTACCTAGCGTTGCACCGTGGAAAAATATTTATATTACAAGGCTTGACACTCTATATATATATATATATATATATATATATATATATATATATATAGATATAGATATATATATATATATATATATATATATATATATATATATATATATATTATACATATATATATACATATATGTATATATATGTATATATATATGTGTGTACATATATATAGTATGCATATATATATATATATATATATATATATATAAATATAAATATATATATGAATGCACACACCAAACAAACAAACACTTTCTCTCTCTCTCTCTCTCTCTCTCTCTCTCTCTCTCTCTCTCTCTCTCTCTCTCTCTATCTCTCTCTCTGCCTATTTCGGAATGAAAGAGGAATAAAAGAATAATGCAACCCTAACAAACAACTTCCAGGGAACTATTGGGAGAGCGACGTCACTCGATATCACATGAAAGGAATTCACTCTCAAAACTTTCTGACCATCTGTCTTTCGGCAGAGTCCAGATTTCTACCTTGGTTGACAACCAGAGGACGCAAAAAAAAAAAAAAAAAAAAAAAAAAAATAATAATAATATCGATAATAAAAGTCAAGTATAGCATCAACAGAAACAATATGTTTGTACCTTTCCGTTGGCCGTTCAAAAAAAAAAAAAAAAAAAAAAAAAAAAAAAAAAAAAAAAAAAAAAAAAAAAAAAAATTGTTGCCATGTAACGAGTTAATGGAAAATTCGGCATGAAAATACTAGGCCATGGAAGTGAGCAACAATTTTTTTTAAAAAGGATGTCAAATAGCGAAATTAATTTGTTGAGCAATGGATGTCAATTAATGGTGAAATCAATAATTTGTTGAGCAATGGATGTCAATTAATGGCAAAATCAATAATTTGTTGAGCAATGGATGGCAATTAATGGCGAAATAAAAAGCATGTTGAGTATTGGACGTCAATTAGCGGCGAAATCAATACTTTGTTGAGCAATGGCCGTCAATTAATGGTGAAAACAATAATTTGTTGAGCAATGGCCGTCAATTAATGGCGAAAACAATAATTTGTTGAGCAATAGCCGTCAATTAATGGTGAAAATGATAATTTGTTGAGCAATGGATGTCAATTAATGGTGAAATCAATAATTTGTTGAGCAATGGATGTCAATTAATGGTGAAATCAATAATTTGTTGAGCAATGGATGTCAATTAATGGTGAAATCAATAATTTGTTGAGCAATGAATGTCAATGGTGAAATAAAAAAATTGTTGAGCAATGGATGTCAATGGTGAAATCAATAATTTGTTGAGCAATGAATGTCAATGGTGAAATCAATAATTTGTTGAGCAATGAATGTCAATGGTGAAATCAATAATTTGTTGAGCAATGGGTGTCAATTAGTGGCGAAATCAATCATTTGTCAAGCGATGAATGTTAATGGTGAAATCAATAATTTCTTGAGCAATGGATGTCAATTAGTGGCGAAATCAATCATTTGTCAAGCGATGAATGTTAATGGTGAAATCAATAATTTGTTGAGCAATGAATGTCAATGGTGAAATTAATAATTTGTTGATCAATGGATGTCAATTAATGGCGAAATAAAAAAAAATATGAGTTTTGGACGTCAATTAGCGGCGAAATCAATACTTTGTTGAGCAATGGCCGTCAATTAATGGCGGAAACAATAATTTGTTGAGCAAAAGCCTTCAATTAATGGCAAAAACAATAATTTGTTGAGCAATGGCCGTCAATTAATGGCGGAAACAAGACTTTGTTGAGCAATGGCCGTCAATTAATGGAGAAAACAGTAATTTGTTGAGCAATAGCCGTCAATTAATGGCGAAAACAATAATTTTTTCAGCAATGTCCGTCAATTAATGGCGGGAAACAATAATTTGTTGAGCAATGGCCGTCAATTAATGGCGGAAACAATAATTTGTTGAGCAATGGCCGTCAATTAATGGCGAAATCAATCATTTGTTGAGCAATGGCCGTCAATTAATGGCGGAAACAATAATTTGTTGAGCAATGGCCGTCAATTAATGGCGAAATCAATCATTTGTTGAGCAATGGCCGTCAATTAATGGCGAAATCAATCATTTGTTGAGCAATGGCCGTCAATTAATGGCGAAATCAATCATTTGTTGAGCAATGGCCGTCAATTAATGGCGGAAAACAATAATTTGTTGAGCAATAGCCGATAATTAATGGCGAAAACAGTAATTTGTTGAGCAATGGCCGTCAATCAGTGGCAAAAACAATAATGTGTTGAGCAATGACCGTTAATCTACTGTTAACACCCGTATTTCAGTAAAAGACAGGCGACCGTAAATTTTACTTTAAACTGTCTCTTCTACCCTTACCTAGACGAGAGTGGCCACTGAATAATTAAAGTGCAGTAACCCTTTTGGTGAAGAAGAATTGTTTGTTAATTTTAGTGTTGTTAGGTGTAGGAGGACAAAGGAGAATATGTAAAGAATAGACCAGACTATTCAGTGTATGTGTAGGCAAAGAGAAAATGAACGGTAACCAGAGGGAAGGATCCAATGTAGAACTGACTGGCTAGTCAAAAGACCCCATAACTATCTAGTGGTAGTATCTCAACGGGTGGCTGGTGCCCTGGTCAACCTACTACCAATACCAATTGTATATATATAAATTTATATATATATATATATATACATATATATATATATATATATATGTATATATATATATATATACATATATATATATATATATACACATACATACACATACATATATACAAATATATATCTATATACTGTATATATTTGTCAATTTTGTCAACGTCAACGCTCTAAACAAAGTGTAAAACATTTACTCATTAACAATGCTCTTTCCGCTTCGCAATGCCTTCACAATGAGCGCAATTGGGTATACATACCTGAGAGATCTTCTCCACCATTACCCGCCCCGTAACAAACGCGCAAACTTTACCTGCTAATTGACTTCAATCATGACGTCAGAAGGGGGAGATTGACTCGTGTGACAGCTAGCGTCAAAATAAAGGAGGGGGGGGGGGGTGGGGGGGGGGGGTGAGCTGGAAATAACATTTGCAATATTGTTAGGTGTTTTAAGGTTTTCATTTCCTCATGATAAACTTCGCTGTTTATTGGTATTCCAATCAACTTGAAGAGTGGTGGGGAAATCGGTTTTTAGGTCTGGTTGTTTGTTGGGACATGATAGAGAAATATTCATCAAGAAAGCATATAAACCAATGCTACTCCCTAATAAGCAAAAACGCACACATACACGCACGACACAAAAACATATATATATATATATATATATATATATATATATATATATATATATATATATATATATATATATATATATATATATATATATATACATATCATATTATATATATATATATATATATATATATATATATATATACTGTATAATATATATATATATATATATATATATATATATATACATATACTGTATACATATATATATATACATATATATATATATATATATATATATATATATATATATATATATATATATATATCAACACCAACAACTAAATATAAACGCAGCCGTTTATAGTCCACAACAGGACAAAGGCCTCAGAAATGCCTTTATTCATGTCTGGGGTTTAGCCAGTTTTCATCACCATGCTGGCCAGTTTGATT
>NC_090742.1:65930416-65932916 GCF_036898095.1 Palaemon carinicauda | reverse complement strand
TTTGATTTCCATGGGCTATGTTAACAAAATGTTCTATTATTATTATTATTATTATTATTATTATTATTATTATTATTATTATTATTACTATTACTTGCTAAGCTACAACCCAAGTTGGAAAAGCAGAATATGCTATAAGCCCTGGGGTCCAACAGGGTAAGTAACCCAGTGAAGAACGGAAGTAAGGAAAAATAGAATATTTTTAAAACAGTAACAATATTAAAATAAATATTTCCTATATAAACTATAAACGCTTTCACAAAACTAGAGGGAGAGAAATAATAATGTAGAATTGTGTGCCCGAGTTTACCCTCAAGCAAGAGAACTCTAATCAAAGACAGTGGAAGACCAAGGTACAGGGCCTATGGCATTACCCAAGACCAGAGAACAATGCTTTGATTTTGGAGTGTCCTTCTAGAAGAGCTGCTTACCATAGTTAAAGAGTCTCTTCTACCCTTACTAACAGGAGAGTACCCACTGGACAATTACAGTGCAGTAGTCATTGGAGTGTCCTTCTAGAAGAGCTGCTTACCATAGCTTAAGAGTCTCTTCTACCTTTACTAACAGGAGAGTAGCCACTGGACAATTACAGTGCAGTAGTCAATGGAGTGTCCTTCTAGAAGAGCTGCTTACCATAGCTAAAGAGTCTCTTCTACCCTGACTGACAGGAGAGTAGCCACTGGACAATTACAGTGCAGTAGTCAATGGAGTGTCCTTCTAGAAGAGCTGCTTACCATAGCTTAAGAGTCTCTTCTACCCTTACTAACAGGAGAGTAGCCACTGGACAATTACAGTGCAGTAGTCAATGGAGTGCCCTTCTAGAAGAGCTGCTTACCATAGCTTAAGAGTCTCTTCTACCCTTACTAACAGGAGAGTAGCCAATGGACAATTACAGTGCAGTAGTCAATGGAGTGCCCTTCTAGAAGAGCTGCTTACCATAGCTTAAGAGTCTCTTCTACCCTTACTAACAGGAGAGTAGCCACTGGACAATTACAGAGCAGTAGTCAATGGAGTCTCCTTCTAGAAAAGCTGCTTACCATAGCTTAAGAGTCTCTTCTACCCTTACTAACAGGAGAGGAGCCACTGGACAATTACAGTGCAGTAGTCAATGGAGTGCCTTTCTAGAAGAGCTGCTTACCATAGCTTAAGAGTCTCTTCTACCCTTACTAACAGGAGAGTAGCCACTGGACAATTACAGTGCAGTAGTCAATGGAGTGTCCTTCTAGAAGAGCTGCTTACCATAGCTTAAGAGTCTCTTCTACCCTTACTAACAGGAGAGTAGCCACTGAACAACTAGAGTGCAGAAGTCAACCCCTTGGTTGAAGAAGAATTGTTTAGATAATAATGGTATTTCTTTTCCAATATGTAAATTAGAAACGATTCCTTTGTGTAAAAAAAAACTAAAAAAAAACACGATGACTCAAATGATGTTAGTAGTGGAAATATGAAATAAAGAATACCCAAAGGCCGGGAGCACACTAGTGACTCTGTGGCGCCACAAAGCCACAGCATCGTGTAGCGGGGATGTGGTCTCCCAAAGGTTTCCATTGTTTTCAAGTTTTGCCGCGCAAACTAGCGACTGTGGCAAGAGACTGTGGCTCTCACCCCCGCTACAGGCGTGGCACAGCTTTGAAAACAATGGAAACCTATGGGAGACCACATCCGCGCCACATGATGCTGTGGCTTTGTGGCGCCACAGAGTCGCTAGTGTGCTCCCGGCCTTAATATGATGCATGAAAAAAGAAATATAGGCTTACATATATACATACACCATAATCACCATCTCGTCCTACGCCTAATGAAACAAAGGGCCTAGGTTAGATTTCGCCAGTCGTCCCTATCTTAAGCTTTTATTTCAATACTTCACCAATCATCATCCACTAATTCACGTTTCATAGTCCTGATCCACGTAGACCTGGGTCTTCCGACTCTTCTAGTACCTTGTGGAGACCAGTTGAAACTATGGTGAACTAACCTCTCTTGGGAATTGCTAAGAGCATGTCCAAACTATCTCCATCTATCCCTCACCATGATCTCATCCAAATTTGGAACTTGAGTAATCTCTCTTATAGTTTCATTTCTAATTCTGAGGTCTTTGTTCTCAAATCTACTAAATCTGTTGGATATTGTTCCATTGTCATACCACGAATACACACACACACACACACACACACACACATATATATATATATATATATATATATATATATATACATATATATATATATATATATATATATGTATATATATATATATACATACATATATATATATATATATATATATATAATATGACAACAAAACGATCCTTGTCTACACAAGACTCACGTGAATCCAACAGAATCCCCCCCCCCCCCCGCCCCCGGCCCAAATCCCAGCGCCCCCAGCCCCCATTCTTCCCCCTAGCTGCAGAACGATAAAGACTTCAACCTTTATTTCACCGCGCCTCCTTTCTATAGACAAAGAAGAGAAAGGGAAACTGTTCTATTTATCTCTCAAA
>NC_090742.1:65920416-65922916 GCF_036898095.1 Palaemon carinicauda | reverse complement strand
CCCTTTTAATAATTATAAACTTTATTTAAGAAGATTTTTGCAGCACATATTTCTAAGGAAGCTTAATACGTCATATACCTATTTCAATGCTTGGCAGACGACCCATAATATTTTCTATATCTTGGGTAGTGCCATAGCCTCTGTACCATGGTCTTCCACTATCTTGGGTTAGAGATCTCTTGCTTGAGGGTATATTTTTCTTCTTGTTACTTTGATGTTTTTATAGCTTATATATGAAACATTTATTTTAATGTTATTGTTCTTAAACTTCTCTTGCTGTTAATCTCTTGTTAATTATTTCTTTCTTTTCCTCACTGGGCTATTTTCCCTGTTGGAGCTCTGAGCTTATGGCATTCTGCTTAGCAAATAATGATAATAATAATAATAATAATAATAACAATAATAATAATAATAATAATAATAGTAATAATAATAATAATGATAATAATAATAATCATAATAATAACAACAACAACAACAATAATAATAATAATAATAATAATAATAACAATAACAATGATGATGATGATGATGATGATAATAACAATAACAATAATAATAATAACAATAATAATAATAATAATAACAACAACGACAATAACAATAATAATAATAATATAATAATAATAATAATAATAATAATAATAATATCAATAACAGTAATTGACTTAATTTAGCATTTAGCTATTTTTTTGCAGCACATATTTCTAATGAGGCTTAATACGTCATATACCTATTTCAAAACTTGTCAGACGACCCGAAATCTTTTTTATATCTTGGAGTGATCGTCTTCTGAATTTTTTGCACCCTTTAATAATCCTAAATTAAGGAGTCAGGGTAAAAAAGACGTTGATGAGGTAAAAACCTTGCTTGCAATTTTTGCAGGAAAGTTAATTATAGGATCATTGTGGTAATGAGGTTCGGAAGAGGTTAACCAGAAAAGGCTTGAGTGAGAGAGTCATGTTGGGGAAAGAATGCAAAAGCAATTTATATCTTTTTGATGTTTTTTTTTATTTTTATTTTTTTTGCTTTTTGTTATGGATGGCCTATACGTTAAACAAGAGAAGGTTTGATTCCGTTTTAGTTGATATGTTTTGAAATTAGAAAGTACTTTGGCAAAACCATTTATATTTGAAAATAGTTATGTTTGAAATTAGGAAGTACTTTGACAAAAAAAAAATTATATTTGAAAATAGTTATGTTTTGAAATTAGAGAGTACTTTGACAAAACAATTTATATTTGAAAATAGTTATGTTTGAAATTAGAAAGGACATTGATTAAACAATTTATATTTGAAAATAGTCATGTTTGAAATTAGAAAGTACTCTTGACAAATAATTTATATTTGAAAATAGTTGATATGTTTGAAATTAGAAAGTACTTTGGCAAAACAATTCATAGTTGAAAATAGTTGATGTGTTTTAAATTAGAAAGTACTTTGACAAAACAATTTATATTTGAAAATAGTTATGTTTGAAATTAGGAAGCACTTTGACTAAACAATTTATATTTGAAAATAGTTATGTTTGAAATTAGGAAGCACTTTGACTAAACAATTTATAATTTTGAAAATAGTTGTTTTTAAATTATAAAAATAATTTCACAAAACAATTTCTGTGAAAATAGTTGATATGTTTGAAATTAGAGAGTACTTTGACAAAACAATTTATATTTGAAAATAGTTTTGTTTGAAATTAGAAAGTATTTTGACAAAACAATTTATATTTGAAAATAGTTGATATGTTTGAAATTAGAGAGTACTTTGAAAAAACAACTTATATTTGAAAATAGTTTATATGTTTCAAATTAGAAAGTACATTGACAAATCAATTTATATTTGAAAATAGTTGAAAAATAAAAATATTTATATGCAGTTCATAACATGAAACTATATTATAAAAATACAAATAAGTTTGTGTAAAGACGATAATAATGAAAAGCTTAATCCAGTATTTTCTCAAGCATGGAATAACGTATTGATGAAAATTATAACGTAATTTTAGAAAAGGAGGCGAGTTGATATGGAATAACACATTATACTGAATAAACCACCGTATATATATATATATATATATATATATATATATATATATATATATATATATATACTATATATATATATATATTATATATATATATTATATAATATATATATATATATATATATATATATATAAACCACGATAAAAATTCACCGTAATTTAATTCACCACGAATCAAATTAACCAGTAAATCCAAATTGTTGCCAAACCAAAAATAAAAAAAAAAAATATAGAAATTTTACAGTAATTACTTCTCCACGAATCAAATTACCCAATAAATCCAAACGGTTGGCAAACCAAAATGAAAAAAAAAAATATAGAAAATTTACCGTAATTACTTCTCCACGAATCAAATTACCCAATAAATCCAAACGGTTGGCAAACCAAAATGAAAAAAAAAAATATAGAAATTTACCGTAATTACTTCTCCACGAATCAAATTACCCAATAAATCCAA
>NC_090742.1:65914392-65917416 GCF_036898095.1 Palaemon carinicauda | reverse complement strand
TCCAAACAGTTACCAAACCAAAATCCATACGAAATTTACAGTAATTACTTCTCAACGTATCAAATTAACCAATAAATCCAAACCAAAATCCACACGAAATGCATATAAAAACTTTGTCTTTAACTTTCCCCCAGCCAAATATAATCTCGAGTTTCCTCAGGAAATTTGAACAACTTCTTTGAAGTTTCTTTCTAATTGGACCTCTTGTGTGATCTTGACCTTTATCAAGGCGTATAACTGAAGCACCCCCCCCCCTCCCCCTCCCAAAGTATGAAAATGTATAATTCCCTTCGGCATGGACTCGATGGCCTCTAGAAAGTCCTTGGACTCTCTCTGAGATGGGACTTTATATCTTCATTAGAGAGCGGTGCCCCCCCCTTAGGCGGGTTGCCCGGTAAAGGAGTGGCCTACTTGCGCAAATTACCCAGTTATGTGGTATTAGCATAAACTTGGCAAATTAGAGGGTGTATATTTAGCTTGGGAAATTATGCGTGGCTGTGTTTGCCTTACAACTTGTATAATGACACACACACACACACACACACACACATATATATATATATATATATATATGTGTGTGTGTGTGTGTATGTGTGTGTGCACCTATAAATATATATATATATATATATATATATATATATACACACACATATATATATATATATATATATATAGATACACTGTATATATATAATGCATATATGTATGCATGTATATACATATATCTAGTTATTTACATAAATAAAATTATGAATACAACAACAAATTCAACCTTTTCTAGTTCACGGCAGGGCAAAGACTTCAGACATGTCTTCAGTCATGTCTGGGGTTTGGCTATTTTCATCCCCACGCTGGCTACTGCGGGTTGGTGATAGTGGCATACTTATGTCTGATCGCTCACAGCAAACCAACCTATTATGGGTGGCCTTGACTGGTACAGCTTTGCTAATCATGGCGATACAAACCCTTTCAACGCGTTAAAGTGAAAGTTTTAAAGAAATACATATCCAGCAATTATTATTATTACTTGCTAAGCTACAACCCTAGTTGGTAAAGCAGAGCCCCCAACGGGGGAAAATAGCCCAGTGAGGATAGGAAACAAGGAAAAATAAAGTTTTTTAGAAGAATAACAACATTAAAATAAATATCTCCTACATAAACTATAAAGACTTTAACAAACAAGAGGAAGAGAAACAAGACAAAACAGTGTGCCCGAGTGTACCCTTAAGCAAGAGAACTCTAACCCAAGGAGGTGGGAGACATAAGTACTTTTTATGCCAAGTTGACTCAAAATATGAAAAATAGTATATGATAAAAAAAATACGCCCTCAATCCGTGCTTAATTTGAAAGACTTTGAAGAGCCAGTCAAGGACTTCATAGGGGAATTTGATAAACCTTAATAACAAACATGAGATGGAATTGGAAAAAGAAGATTTTGGACAATTGATCAAGGCTCACATGTAACGAGGAATAGATGTTATAGGAGCAACAGAAAATTAAGTCCTTTGATCCAAAACCAAGAAATTTCAAGATAAAAAAAAAAAAAAAAAAAAAAAAAAAAAAAAAAAAAAAAAAAACCAGCAGGTTTTTTTTTTTTTTTTTTTTTTTTTTTTTTACCGTTTATCCAAGGGTTTGTCAATCTCTGAGTTTCAGAATATTTCACGCAAACGCTTTGCTAGAATTAGTAAAGTTGTTTAAATACGTCTGGCAATGCTGATTAGCGTGACAGGGTATGTATGTATGTGTGTGTATATATATATATATATATATATATATATATACATATATATATATATATATATATATATAGAGAGAGAGAGAGAGAGAGAGAGAGAGAGAGAGAGAGAGAGAGAGAGAGAGAGAAGATATATATATATATATATATATATATATACATTATACATATATGTATATATATATATGTTTTTATATACATACATATATATATATATATATATATATATATGTATATATATATATATATATTATATAGAGAGAGAGAGAGAGAGAGAGAGAGAGAGAGAGAGAGAGAGAGAGATTGGTTTTTATTATACAGCGCATATTGATCGACGCAAGATATGTAGCCAGTCTACCGTTAGCACTGAAACTGATTAAAGAAATTTTCAGTAATGAAATTCTCTATCCTATGTCGCGAAGTTTTGTTCGGGAAAAGTAAACCTACCATCGAATGGATTTAAGACATATGAAAGTCTAATACTATGGAACAAACCTTCCTCTAGTGGTTCGCTTCAACAGTAAAGGGAGAGCAGGCACCTTTTTCTTTCTTTCTTTCTTTCTTTTACGCCATTTCTTTGTTTCATGACTAAAACGTGCTTTGAATGTTCATACTTAAGAATGACAGAAATATATATCCCTTATACAATAAAAAGAAAGTGTTTGGGTATACATATATGTATATGCATGTGTATATGTGTATAAATATATATATATATATATATATAATATATATATATATATATATATATATATATTCCACTGCTTACAAGCGACCAACATTTTCTCATAAAGTACTTTAACGATATGTATTATGAACAACACACACATACACACACACAAACACATATATACACACACACACACACACATATATATATATATATATATATATATATAGAGTATATATATATATATATATATATATAAATATATATATATATATAGAGTATATATATATATATATATATATTATATATATATATATATATATATGCGTGTGTGTGTGTGTGTGTGTATATATCCAACATTCAACAATAATTCCACACTCCTTACCAGCTGACGAACTTGACCCGCTAAAAGAAGTCAATATAAACTTCGGAAAATTATCTTTATTTTTAAATTTTTTTTTAATTCAAACCAGAAGAAAATTGCCAGACTAACACTTGCGTCAAGGGCAACATAATTACAAAGGCATAACTCAAGCGTCGAGTTGAGAAACTGCGTTTTAGTAATACGCGTCATGAACGAGTCCTTGAGTAGGATGGAATGGGTACTAAATCCCTATG
>NC_090742.1:65901892-65906892 GCF_036898095.1 Palaemon carinicauda | reverse complement strand
TTTTAATATGTATTAATTTCTAATTCTATTATGGTGATTTAAAGATTAATCGAGGAAATTCAAATCAATAAGTTATTTTTTTACTAGGATGATTTAAAGTTATTTATGCAAATTCAAATCAACGTCATTTTTCTATGGTGATTTAAAAATTATTTGTTCAAATTAAATCAATGTCACTTTTCTACTACGGCGATTTAAAAACTAATTGAGAAATTTCAAGTCAATATCATTTTTTTACTATGGTGATTAAAAAATTGGAGCAAATTCAAATCAATGTCATTTTTCTATGGTGATTCAAAAATTATATGATCAAATTAAATTAATGTCACTTTTCTACTATGGCGATTTAAAAAATAATTGAGAAAATTCAAATCAATGTAATTTTTTTACTATGGTGATTTGAAAATTGGACCAAATTTAAATCAATATCATTTTTCTATGGTGATTTAAAAATTATTTGATCAAATTAAATCAATGTCACTTTTCTACTATGGCGATTTAAACAAATAATTGAGAAAATTCAAATCAATGTCATTTTTCTATGGTGATTTAAAAATTATTTGATCAAATTAAATCAATATCACTTTTCTACTATGGCGATTTAAACAAAAAATTGAGAAAATTCAAATCAATGTCATTTTTATATGGGTATTTAAAAATTATTTGATCAAATTAAATCAATATCACTTTTCTACTAGGGCGATTTAAACAAATAATTGAGAAAATTCAAATCAATATGTAATTTTTTTACTATGTTGATTTGAAAATTGGAGCAAACTTAAATCAATGTCATATTTCTACTAAGATAATTTAAAAATCCTTCGAGTAAATTCCAATCAATGTGTAATTTTTTTTTCAATCTATCTTCATGATAGTTTCTAATAATACCTAAAAGTCCTGCAAAAACTCAACACATAAAAATAAGACTAATACAGATATGACATACAATCTTATTACTAGACAATCACCATTAATTTTTTTTTTCGTGATGCTCAAGAAATTCTTCTAATTTTAAAGAATTTCCTTTAAAGAAAAAAACAAAATCACCTAAATGCACGCACTACTAAAACGTTAAAAGGGGTAATAAATATCTTAATCATAACAAAATCATATATTAAATCAGGTTAATTCACAGCTTTAGGCAGTGTATTAGATTTAATTTTATTTTATTCTGTAATCCGATTAATAGTTACTTATACAAGAAGAAAATTACTGTTACTATATCTAGACATGTTGCTAACTGGTACGACCCTCCACCAACGTTGTAAGGTTGTGGGTCTCTCCCAGCCTACCACCCAGCAATCAACCCAGATGTAAATGAGTACCACAACAACAACTACAACAAATGCAGCCGTTTCTAGTCCACTGCAGGATATGGGCCTCAGACATGTCCTTAGTCGTGGCTGGGATTTGGTCACTTACATAACCACGGTAACCACAGCGGATTGGTGATGGTGGGAGACTTTTATCTGATCGCTCACAGCAAACCATTCTAATAAGAGGGGTCCTGACTAGTACAGCTTTGCTGATTATGGCAATACAAAACCCTTTCACCACGTAAAGGTATCCGACTCAAAAAAAAAAGGTTACTAAATCAAGAATAAAGGGGTGCATGGTTAACAACATCACACACACACACGAAAAACAGGAAACCTGCTCCCTTCTGGACACCCCCCCCCCACACACACACACACTTTCATCACCGTATGAGAGCGAGATAGGATCCTACATTCTGTCAGTTTGTGCATAAATTAGCGTTCGTCAGATCCTCTCTCTCATGAAAGGGAATAATTAAGAATACACGCAAGAGTGATTCCATCCTTAATTGACCCGGACAAGTCAGGTATTCCTGGACCGGGACTGGAGGACGGCAATCTGAAAAGCTCTTCTTGCGTTGGACAATAAAACTGTTTTAATTTTCATGCCATGTTTATTGGCTCTTTTCTTTATGTGATAAAAGGTCAAAGATATTGTATGTTAAAATTAATTTCATTACTTCAACCTCTTTCCGGAATCTTTACCTGTTTAATTGCTTGTTCATAAAGAATGGGCTAAGGTAGTAGGTTGGCCAGGGCACCAGCCACCCGTTGAGATACTACCACTGGAGAGTTATGGGGTCCTTTGACTGGCCAGACAGTACTACATTGTATTCTTCTCTCTGGTTACGGTTCATGTTCCCTTTGCCCACACAAACACTGAATAGTCTGGCCAAATCTTTATTCTCCTCTGTCCTCATACAACTGACAACACTCAGATTACCAAAAAAAAAAAACTCTTCACAAAAGGGGTTACTGCACTGTAATTGTTCAGTGGCTACTTTCCTCTTGGCAAGCGTAGAAGAGACTCTTTAGCTATGGTAATCAGCTCTTCTAGGAGAAGGACACTCCAAAATTAGCCTCTGTTCTCAAGTCTTAGGTAGTGCCATAGCCTCTGTACCATGGTGTTTCACTGTCTTGGGGTAGAGTTCTTTCTTGAGGGTACACTCTGGCACACTATTCTATGTTATTTCTCTTCATCTTGTTTTGTTAAAGTTTTTATAGTTTGTATAGGAGATATTTATTTAATGTTGTACTGTTCTTAAAATATTTTATTTTTCCTTTTTTCCTTTCCTCGCTGGGCTATTTAGCCTTGTTGGAGAATCTGGGCTTATAGCATCCTGCTTTTCCAACTAGGGTTGTAGATTAACTAGTAATAATAATTATAATAAGTGTAAAGATACTGCAAGGTTTTGTAAACTCATCATAGTCGAGTCCCGCTCAAACTCGTTAGTTTCTTTGGTGTCTGCAACCTCACCATCCTTGTGAGCTAAGGATGGGGGGGGGGGTTATGTGGGAGCCTCTAGGTCCATCTACCGAGTCGACAGCAGCTATTGCCTGGCCCTCCTTTTGTCCTAGCTTGGGCGTTGATCATATGTATATATGTCCAGTCTCTAGGGCATTGTCACTGTCCATTGACTGGCATTCATGAGCAGCCTTTAAGCCATTAAACAGCGTCATAATGTTGTTCCATTTCAATCGATTAAAATACATCCAGAAATATGATTACAAATAAAAGAGAAAAGATATTACGATCTAATAAATCCTTGTCAGGGATCTTGACGAATGATATATTAATTTTTTCTTTTATAAGAAACACAATACCACTGAAGACTTGTCGCTTTCGACTTCATACATGAAGTTTCTGTTTCAATGTCTCATCGGCTTTAAATGAAATACTGTGAAAAATCTCAACTCTTGAGAAATATTTTGAGTTTGCTCGAAAAGTTCGCAAAAAGAAAATCAAAATTGGATGAGAGGATAAGTCAAAGAGAAAATGAAATCTTACAGAAAAGTATTTTTTTCTTTTATTCAAGTCTAGTGTACCCAACCCGTCAAAAAATTAAATAATCTGATAGATATGCAGACACACGCACACTTCCAATCACGGATTCAAACCTTCCCAATCCGTCCTCCCCTTTCCTAACTACAAGGCGCTGGTTCGTCAATTTGTGGAAGAGTGTGGTTTCCGAGTGTACCTCTCGGGGTACCCTAATCATCAGGGAATGGCTATTCCCTCTACCCATGAGCATGACAGGTAAGGATATATACAGTATTATATATATATGAATATATATATAATATATATAATATATACATATAAATAAATATAAATAAATATATAGTATATATATATATATATATATATATATATATATATATATATATATATATATATAGAGAGAGAGAGAGAGAGAGAGAGAGAGAGAGATGTTTCTATATAATAGATAGATAGATGTTTATATATAAAGATATGATATATAGATATTTATATATATATATATATATATATATATATATATATATATATATATATATATATATATATATATATATATATATATATATATATATATATATATATATATATTTATATATATATATATATATATATATACATATATATATATATATATATATATATATATATATACTATATATTCAGACACTTGGTCTTTATTTTTTTAATTTGCTCTTTATTATGTTATATAAGAGAGATTATGAAAATTTCATAATGCTCTCAAACATGTCTAGCATATTTCAAGCTGAACATGGTTGCATTTTGCACTTATTAGTCACAACGCACTTATTAACGCTATCTTGGTCTTATTAGGATGTAGGATGTATGATTAGTCACGCAACGTAAGCTTTTGTTTTCTTCTTTCTCCCTTGATAACAAAAGCGTTTCAAAGGTCATGTAGACCAGGCACTACTAATTATGCACCCATTAAAAAAGAAAAATCTGTAATTGATGTAATTAGTCGTCGAAATCTACCCTGACTTTACCTATTGGGGGTTGTGGTGGCCTATTGGAAACGTCCCTGCCTGGTGTTCCATCGGACTGGGGTTCGAAAATCCTCCCAATCTCGACAGTTTCTTGTAGTGTCTGCAACCACACCACCATTGCGAGCTAAGGATGGGGGGCTTGGGGGAGCCTAAAGGATTAGCTGTTATGTCATCAGCAGCCATTGGGCAGCCATTGCCTGGCCCTCCCTGGTCCTAGCTTGGATGGCGAGGGGGATTGGCACTGATGATATGTATATATGTACAGTCTCTAGGGCACTGTCATTGCCCCTTACATCTGGCATTCATGGACGACCACTAAACCTTAAAACCTTACCTTTGTAGGTAGTAGGTTGGTCAAGGCACCAGCCACCCGTTGAGATACCACCACTAGAGAGTTATGGCGTCTTTTGACTGGCCAGACAGTACTACATTGGACCCTTCTCTCTGGTTGCGGTTCATTTTCCTTTTGCCTACACATGCACTGAATAGTCTGGCATATTCTTTACATATTCTCCTCTGTCCTCATACCCCTGACAACACTGAGATTACCAAACAATTCTTCTTCATCCAAAGGGCTAACTACTGCATTGTAATTGTTCAGAGGGCACTTTCCCTTTCTAAGGATAGAAGAGACTCTTTAGCTATGGTAGGCAGCTCTTCTAGGAGAAGGATACTCCA
>NC_090742.1:65889392-65894392 GCF_036898095.1 Palaemon carinicauda | reverse complement strand
TCATCTTAATCCGAGATAAATGTTTTCATCTTAATCTGAGATAAATGTTCGGATCTTAATCCGAGATAAATGTTTTCATCTTAATCCGAGATAAATATTTTCATCTTAATCTGAGATGAATGTGTTGATCTTAATCCGAGATAAATGTTTTGATCTTAATCCGAAATGAATATGTTGATCTTAATTCGAGATAAATGTTTTGATCTTAATCCGAGATAAATGTTTTTATCTTAATCCGAGATGAATGTTTTCATCTTAATCCAAGATAAAATTTTTCATGTTAATCCGAGATGAATGTGTTGATCCTAATCCGAGATTAATGTTTTGATCTTAATCCGAAATGAATGTGTTCATCTTAATTCGAGATAAATGTTTTGACCTTAATCCGAAATGAATATGTTGATCTTAATTCGAGATAAATGTTTTGATCTTAATCCGAGATAAATGTTTTTATCTTAATCCGAGATGAATGTTTTCATCTTAATCCAAGATAAAATTTTTCATGTTAATCCGAGATGAATGTGTTGATCCTAATCCGAGATTAATGTTTTGATCTTAATCCGAAATGAATGTGTTGATCTTAATCCGAGATAAATGTTCGGATCTTAATCCGAGATAAATGTTTTCATCTTAATCCGAGATAAATGTTTTGATCTTAATCCGGAATGAATGTGTTGATCTTAATCTGAGATAAATGTTCGGATCTTAATCCGAGATAAATGTTTTCATCTTAATACAAGATAAATGTTTTCATCTTAATCCGAGATAAATGTTTTCATCTTAATCCGAGATAAATGTTTTCATCTTAATCCGAGATAAATGTTTTCATCTTAATCCGAGATAAATGTTTTGATCTTAATCCGAAATGAATGTGTTGATCTTAATTCGAGATAAATGTTTTGATCTTAATCCGAGATAAATGTTCGGATGTTAATCCGAGATAAATGTTTTCATCTTAATCCGAGATAAAAGTGTTGATCTTAATCCGAGATAAATGTTCGGATCTAAATCCGAGATAAATGTCTTCATCTTAATCCGAGATAAATGTTTTCACCTTAATCCGAGATGAATGTGTTGATCTTAATTCGAGATAAACGTTTTGATCTTAATACGAGATAAATGTTTGGATCTTAATCCGAGATAAATGTTTTCATCTTAATCCGAGATAAATGTTTTCATCTTAATCCGAGATAAATGTTTTGATCTTAATCCGAGATAAATGTTTTCATCTTAATACAAGATAAATGTTTTCATCTTAATCCGAGATAAATGTTTTCATCTTAATCCGAGATAAATGTTTTCATCTTAATCCGAGATAAATGTTTTCATCTTAATCCGAGATAAATGTTTTGATCTTAATCCGAAATGAATGTGTTGATCTTAATTCGAGATAAATGTTTTGATCTTAATCCGAGATAAATGTTCGGATGTTAATCCGAGATAAATGTTTTCATCTTAATCCGAGATAAAAGTGTTGATCTTAATCCGAGATAAATGTTCGGATCTAAATCCGAGATAAATGTCTTCATCTTAATCCGAGATAAATGTTTTCACCTTAATCCGAGATGAATGTGTTGATCTTAATTCGAGATAAACGTTTTGATCTTAATACGAGATAAATGTTTGGATCTTAATCCGAGATAAATGTTTTCATCTTAATCCGAGATAAATGTTTTCATCTTAATCCGAGATAAATGTTTTGATCTTAATCCGAGATAAATGGTTTAATTTTCTTCCAAAATACATGTTTTAATATTAATCCGAGATAGTGTATTATAAGAATATGTACAGTTGAATACATGAGTTCCTGGGATACCTCACTGAGGACGTGCACAGTGTCACACCATTACTGAGCGTAGAGTTCCTGCACGGTCCACATTTATATATAGACCTTGAGTTCCTGTGTGTGTAAGTTCCTACACTTAAGTTTGGTTACCTGCCGCGTGGTAAGGGTGCGACAGATCATACTTTCTTAAGAGCGTGGTGTGCCATGAATTCCTGCATCCAACTGTACCTGGCAGCGCAGAAGAGAAGTTCAAACTCAAATAGGAAATTAAAACTTTCCAATTGAAATTTTCTAATTCTGAAAGTCCAACCAACACGCCCCCCCCCCCCCCCCACCCCAAAAAAAAGATCAGTTATTGCATGACATTAAGTAAATTTTCCGAGAAAATAATAGGTCAGAATTCAGGGGATATGAATTGCTAATAGAGAAAAAAAATAGAGAATTGACTATCTGTTATCAAACGCCTGTGACCCATTCAAGAAAATAAGTTTGAAAGCAAAGAGTTCCGAAAGCAAAATCTAGCTAACCACCCGAGTTGGAAATGAAAAAAAGAGGGTATTTCAAAGTGGAGAAATTACACTTCATCAAAGGTGAAAAAAAAAAAGAAGAAAAAAACACAGACGCATTGAGCTCAACCAGCTCTTTGTCCGCTCGCGTCTGATATTTTCTTTTCTCTGTCGTCGCGTTGCTAAAGGATTTTTCCCCCACTTTATTTCCTCTTTTTTATAAAACCTTTCTTTTCCTCTCATTGCAGCGAATCACTATTTCCTTCCACCTCTTCTCCGGTTTTGTTTCAGACCCGGAATTGCATGAAAGCAACGTATCGTCCAATCAATCGAGCTTCTGAAAAGGTTTTAAATTGTTTAAATCAGTAGGTTCTCCACCTTGCTTGTTCCATGCTTTCCTTTTTTACTAAATGTCAGAATGTCATTCCTGATTCCTTTTAAAGACTGTCTGCATAGAAAGTGCATTCCAAATAAGATGCATATTGTAAAAAATATCCTTTTATCTTTTTCCATATTAGTACATATACATTTATAATTTTACAATGATTTTACATGGCTGAGGACTATGAAGCGTGAAGTAGGAGATGATGAAAGGAGAAGTATTAATTTAAAAGTTGAAGATAGAGACGACTGCCGAAATCTAACCGAGGACCTTTGCGTCAATAGGCGTGAGAGGAAATAATGATGATTTTATAGTGCTCGTTCGGGAGCTTAAAAGCAATAAAAAAATAAACATTGTAAATGTTTGAATTTGCCAGTATGTGGGATCAACTTCCTCCCCCCCCTTCCCCCCAGGAAAACTTAACCTTCCCCGAGGGAGTGGGGTGGGGGGGTGGGGGAATTCCCCTGGTTGAGAACCCCCTGGTCTAATGTATAGGAAATTCCATTTGGATTAAGAGACTTTCGACTTGCAAAGGAAATTACTCCTTTCACTTATTGAAGTATTTGTATTTTGCCATAGAATGTTTTAATATGTTGAGTATATATATATATATATATATATATATATATATATATATATATATATATATATATATATATATATATATATATATATATATATATATATATATATATATATATATATATATATATAAAGGTAAAGATTAAAAAGTGTTTTAAACATTTTTGAATACTTATTTGTGTACCGACAAATGAAAAACCTATTTAACTATAGGCTGTATCTTGTTCATTTTTTTAATCTATCATTGACAACAAATATTTAAGGAGATATTATTACCACAAATCGTATGACGCAAATTAAATAGCAACGGCGAAACTAAAAAGAGATGGGAAATGGAAACTAAGTGATAAAAATGTAATATTATTATTATTATTATAATTATTATTATTATTATTATTATTATTATTATTATTATTATTATTATTATTATTATTACTGTTTGCTAAGCTAAAACCCTTGTTGGATAAGCAGTATGCTATAAGCCCAAGGGCCCCAAAAGGGAAAATAGCCCAGTGAGGAAAGGAAACAAGGAAAACTAAAATATTCAAGAACAGCAACAATATTAAAATGAATATTTCCTATGGAAACTTAGCCCGAGATAAATGCTTTGATCTTAATTCGAGAACAATGTTTTGATATTAATCCGAGATAAATGTTTTGATCCAAGATAAATGTTTGGATCTTAATCAGAGATAAATGTTTTGATATTAATCCAAGATAAATGTTTTGATCTTAATTCGAGATAAATGTTTTGATCTTAATCCGAGATAAATGTTTTGATATTAATCCAAGATAAATGTTTTGATCTTAATCCGAGATAAATGTTTTGATCTTAATCCAAAATGAATGTGTCGATCTTGATTCGTGATAAATATTTTGATCTTAATCCAAGATAAATCTCTTGACATTAATCAGAGATAAATTTTTCTTATCTTAATCCGAGATAAAATTTTTCTCTTAATCCAAGATAAATGGTTTGACTGTAATCCGAAATACATGTTTTAATAATAATCCAAGATTGTGTATTATACGGATATATACAGTTGAATACATGAGTTCCTGGGATACCTCGCTCTGAGGACGCACACAGTGTCACACCATTACTGAGCGAAGAGTTCTTGTGTGTACCTAACTTCCTACACTTAAGTTTGGTTACCTGCCGCGCGGTAAGGCTGCGACTGATCATACTTTCTCAAGATCGTGGGTGTGCCATGAATTTCTGTATCCATCTGTACCTGGCAGCGCAGAATAGAAGTTCAAACTCAAATACGAAATTAAAACTTTCCATTTGAAATTTTCGAATTCTGACAGTCCAACAACCCCCCTCCCCCCAAAAAAAAAAATAAAAATAAAAAAAGACCAGTTATTGCAGGACATTAAGTAAATTTTCCGAGAAAATAATAACTCAGAATTCAGGGGATATGAATTGCTAATAGAAAAAAAAGTAGAGAATTGACTATCTGTTATCAAACGCCTGTGACCCATTCAAGAAAATAAGTTTGAAAGCAAAGAGTTCCGAAAGCAAAATCTAGCTAACCACCCGAGTTGGAAATGAAAAAAAGAGGGTGTTTCAAAGTGGAGAAATTACACTTCATCAAAGGTGAAAAAAAAAAGAAGAAAAAAAACACAGAAGCATTGAGCTCAACCAGCTCTCTTGTCCGCTCGCGTCTGATATTTTCTTTTCTCTGTCGTCGCGTTGCTAAAGGATTTTTCCCCCACTTTATTTCCTCTCTTTTTTAAACCT
>NC_090742.1:65878479-65881392 GCF_036898095.1 Palaemon carinicauda | reverse complement strand
AAATGTTCAAGGCTCGATTTGTAGCTATGATAATTAAAGTTTTTGTCATTTGTAAAAGGATGAAAATTGCTATATATAAAAACACGACAAAATATAAGCTGCCGGAACCATATTTTTATTAAATAAGTTTTCCTTATAACTTCATTTCCGATTTACCATGTAAATATGATTTGTTCTAAGGTGTGACAAAATAAACTTTTTGACATTCAATATACAATTGAATTTATACTCGCCCCGTAACCCGAGTAGAGGTCATATGTTAGGTTAGAATTGGACACTCTACTTCACAATATCCAATATATATTTCTCTACAAGATGTTCAGTGATATTTTGACTTTGTTATCTGAAAACTTATTTTAATATGTATTAATTTCTAATTCAACTCAGGCGATTTAAAAATTAATCGAGGAAATTCAAATCAATAAGTTATTTTTCTACTAGGATGATTTAAAAGTTATTTATGCAAATTCAAATCAATGTCATTTTTCTAAGGTGATTTAGAAAATAATTGAGAAAATTCAAATCAATATGTCATTTTTTTTACTATAGTGATTTAAAATATAATAGAGAAATTCAAATCAATATGCCAATTTTTTTTTTACTATGGTGATTTAAAATATAATAGAGAATATTCAAATCAATATGTCAATTTTTTACTATGGTGATTTAAAAAATAACTGAGAAAATTCAAATCAATATGTCAATTTTTTACTATGGTGATTTAAAAAATAACTGAGAAAATTCAAATCAATATGTCAATTTTTTTACTATGGTGATTTAAAATATAATTGAGAAAATTCAGATCAATATGTAATTTTTTTTACTATGGTGATTTAAAAATAATTGAGAAAATTCAAATCAATATGTCATTATTTTACTATGGTGATTTGAAAATTGGAGCAAATTTAAATCTATGTAATTTTCTACTAGGGTCATTCAAAAATTATTTTAGCGAATTCAAATCAATGTCATTTTTCTACTAAAATAATTTAAAAATCATTCGAGTAAATTCCAATTAATGTGTATTTTTTTTTTTCAAACTATCTTCATGATAGTTTCTAATAATACCTAAAAGTCCTGCAAAAACCTAACACCCAAAATAAAAATAAAACAGATATGACACACAGCGATGGGGATTAATTTTTTTTGCTTCGTGATGCTCAAGAAATGCTTCTAATTTTGAAGAATTTTCTTCAAAGAAAAAAAAAACAAATCACCTATATGCACGCACTACTAAAACGTTAAAAGGCGTAATATCTTAATCACAACAAAATCATATATTAAATCAGGTTAATTCATACCTTTCGGCAGTGTATTAGATTTAATTTTATTTAATTCTGTAATCCGATTATAGTTACTTATACACGAAGAAAAATACTGTTACTCTATCTAGATATGTTGCTAAGTGGTACGGCCCTCAACCAACGTTTGTTAGGTTGTGGGTCTCTCCCAGCCTACCACCCACCAATCAACCCAGATGTAAATGAGTACCACAACAACAACTACAACAAATACAGCCGTTTCTAGTCGACTGCAGGATATAGGACTCAGACATGTCCTTAATCATGGCTGGGATTTGGCCATTTTCATAACCACTGGTAACCACAGCGGATTGGTGACGGTGGGAGACTTTTGTCTGATCGCTCACAGCAAACCAATCTAATATGAGGGGCCCTGACTTGTACAGCTTTGCTGATCATGGCAATACAAAAACCCTTTCACCACGTAAAGGTATCCGACTCAAAAAAAAAAAAAAAAAAAAAAAACCCTTTCACCACGTAAAGGTATCCGACTCAAAAAAACCCTTTCACCACGTAAAGGTATCCGACTCAAAAAAACCCTCTCACCACGTAAAGGTATCCGACTCAAAAAAAAAAAACCTTCACCACGTAAAGGTATCCGACTCAAAGAAAAACCTTTCACCACGTAAAGGTATCCGACTCAAAGAAAAACCCTTTCACCACGTAAAGGTATCCGACTCAAAAAAAACCCTTTCACCACGTAAAGGTATCCGACTCAAAAAAAAAACCTTTTCACCACGTAAAGGTATCCGACTAAAAAAAACCCTCTCACCACGTAAAGGTATCCGACTAAAAAAAAAAGCCCTTTCACCACGTAAAGGTATCCGACTAAAAAAAAACCCTATCACCATGTAAAGGTATCCAACTAAAAAAAAAACCTCTCACCACGTAAAGGTATCCGACTAAAAAAAACACCCTTTCACCACGTAAAGGTATCCGACTAAAAAAAAAAAAAAAACCTTTCACCACGTTAAGGTATCCGACTCAAAAAAAAAACCCTTTCACCACGTAAAGGTATCCAACTAAAAAAAAAAACCCTTTCCCCACGTAAAGGTATTCGACTCAAAAAAAAAAAACCTTTCACCACGTAAAGGTATCCGACTAAAAAAAAAAACCCTTTCACCACGTAAAGGTATTCGACTCAAAAAAAGGTTACTAAATCAAGAAAAAAGGGGTGCATGGCTAACAACCTCACACACAGAGCCGAAAAAAACAGGAAACCTGCTCCCTTTCTGGACACCCCCCCCCCCCCCCCCACCCCCACTTTCATCACCGTGCGAGAGCGGGATCGGGATCCTACATTCTGTCAGTTTGTGCATAAATTAGCGTTCGTCAGATCCTCTCTCTCATGAAAGGGAATAATTAAGAATACACGCAAGAGTGATTCCATCCTTAATTGACCCGGACAAGTCAGGTATTCCTGGACCGGGACTGGAGGACGGCAATCTGAAAAGCTCTTCTTGCGTTGGACAATAAAACTGGTTTTTATGTTCATGTCATGTTTATTGGCTCTTTTCTTTATATGATAAAAGGTCAAAGATATTGTATGTTAAAATTAATTTTATTACTTCAACCTCTTTCCGGAATCTTTACCTTTTTAATTGCTTGTTCA
>NC_090742.1:65865979-65873479 GCF_036898095.1 Palaemon carinicauda | reverse complement strand
CTAACATTCGAATGGCAGCAGATTCGTGAGAATAGTGTGCCCCAGTGTAGCCTCAAGCAAGAAAACTCTAACCCAACACAGTGGAAGACCATGGTACAAAGGCTATGGCACTACCCAAGATTAGAGAACAATGATTTGATTTAGGAGTTTCCTTCTCCTAGAAGAGCTGCTTACCATAGCAAAAGAGCCTCTTCTATCCTTACCAAGAGGAAAGTAAAAACTGAACAATTTCAGTGCAGTAGTTAACCCCTTTGGATGAAGGAGAATTATAGAGCACTGTAAATTATGTGTGTGATTATATAATTTCAAAGCAATTTTCAAATAATTCTAAGGAATATTTGGAGTGTCTTTCTCCTAGAAGAGCTGCTTACCGCAGGTAAAGAGTCTCTCCTACCCTTACCAAAAGGAAACTAGCCACTGAACAATTATAGTGCAGTAGTTAACCCTTTAGATGAAGGAGAATTATAGAGAATTATAAATTACGTAAGTAATGATGTAATTTTAAAGTATTTCTCAAATAATTCCAAGTAATATTTTCTAGCTATTAGAAGTAATAAAAAAAAAAATAGATTACGAGCAACAATGGCATTCAGTTGTTGACAGCATTAATTCAAATTATTTCTTACATAAAGCCATATAAATAATGCCCTGAAACGAGGTCAAATCTCAAATTAATCACTATAAATTCTATTCCGGTAAAAAGAAATAAATAAAAGAAATTAATAAATAGAACTCCTGATGTTTTACGCCTTTATGGATATAGCGGAGAGACGGGAGTCGAATTTGAAAAGAAATTTTATTGGAAGAAAATGTTTTATATATTTTTCATTACATTACGCATCAAAGACTGTTATGTTATTACTACAGGATATTGACAGTTTTATTGAGTCCCTTGTTGGTGTTTTAAACTCTCTTCTCTATACAGTAAAGAGCAAGTGTCTGGTTATATATATATATATATATATATATATATATATATATATATATATATATATATATATATATATATATATATATATATAACCAAGCCACTAAGGGGGGGGGGGGCAAGCCAGCCTCAACTTGGTGCCGGTCCTAAGACCGGGTAAATGGGGAGGGTTGGCGGCAGGGAAGGCATCCGGCCATAAATTTGCCAAAACGAATATGGACAGTGAATATTATCAGAATAAAATTAATGCTAGATGGAGAAAGCTGGCCAGAAACATCAACCCCATAAAGAAGTGGGAAAAGATGCTGACAAATAAGAAGATATATATATATATATATATATATATATATATATATATATATATATATATATATTTATATATATACATATACATATATATACATACTGTATATATATATAGATATACACATATATGCACACACACTAGTGTACGCGGCCCGTCATACATGGCGACCAAATGTTTATATAAAGAAGATATGCACACACATACGCATCCCGAACTCACCAGGTCATGACTACTCCCTCTCCACCCTATCCGAGTGACGGAGAGAGCTGAGCTGGACCGAGAATATATATATATATATATATATAATATTTCTTTCTGGTCATGGTAAACTCTACCCCGTCCCGCGGGTAGGGAGCCTGAGTAGTCAAACCCTGGTGAGAGAGGTGTGAGTCTGTGTGCATATCTATTTATTATTTAATTGGCATTCTTGACGGGTTGCGTACAAACTGATCCATTTAATTTATATATACATATATATGTATATATATCTATATGTATATATATATATATATATGTATATATATCTATATGTATATACAGTATATATATACATACATACATACATACATATATATATATATATATATATATATATATATATATATATATATATCTTGTAAAAAGAATTGATGACGAAAGGATGAAGAAAAGTATTTCATTCAAATCAGTCCGAAAAGTGAAAGGAAGAAAAGACCTTGAAAGGATTCTGAATAGATCGGATTCAGCAATTAGGAGGATGGAGGATCTGTGGTAATTGAGGGTCTGTGGAGCGTTCAAGATTGAAGGAATTTTTTTCAAACGTGTTCTGATGAGGTCTCTTGTATTGGTGTAGGATGGGGCTAATGTTTTGAAAAGTTTTAGGCCTACTAGATAGTTTAGTCCTGAATTACCGGTTCAAGTATGAACATAGTAGTGGGAGCTACTTCTGTGGGGGGATATGGCTGTGCGCATGCGGACACACCCACCCACACAGGTTGAATCAGTAGAACTTCAAAAGTTCAAAGTTGGAGCAAATGCTTTTTTGTTGACCAGGCGGACATGAGTCTTTTTATAGTTTATTTATGACATATTTGTTTTTGATGTTGTTAATAGTTTATATATGACATGTCTGTTTTGACGTTGTTACTTATTTTAGAATGATTTATTGTTAATTTGTTCTCTTCATTTATTTATTTCCTTATTTCCTTTCCTCACTGGGCTATTTTTCCCTGTTGGAGCCCCTGGGCTTATAGCATCTTGCTTTTCCAACTAGGGTTGTAGCTTGGATAGTAATAATATATATATATATATATATATATATATATATATATATATATATATATATATATATGTGTGTGTGTGTGTGTGCGTGTGTGAATGTTTGTTTCCTAGTTTATTCTGTATAGACATTTTTTTGTGTTCCCATATACCGTATGTATATATATATACTATATACTATATAAATATATATATATATATAATATATATATGTATGTATATATATATACATATATACATATATATATATATATATATATATATATATATAGATACACGTGTATGTATGTGTTTATTTATTTCTTTACCCTGCCTCTAAAAAAAATTCTCTTCCCGCACCTTTCCCCTGAAAAAAAAAACACGTTTTTCCCCATCCTTCTCACAGTGTAAAAAGTAATAAACAACGTAAATAACGCCCTCATGTCCCCCCCAAACATGGAAAAACAGAGACGTTCCTTCACCTCACAATAAATATATTAACTTTGAGCAAAGTTAATATATTTATTGTGAGGTGAAGGAACGACATTTCATCTTTCACACCTCCTCAACAGCGCGGAAAATTCCTCTTAAACTAACGACCTAGCGCCGAGGGCCTTTCTTCCATGAAACTTGAAGTACTGAATAAATCTACTTTATGGCCTGAGGATGGGATCATCATCCCCCCAAAATCACCGTTATTAATGCTAAGGTGCCAATTACGCTTTGTTACACTCCTGTGGTTGTCTTGATAGGAAGTGTGTTTTTTCTATATTATTATTATTATTATTATTATTATTATTATTATTATTATTATTATTATTATTATTTCCTGTTGAACTAAAGGTGTTCTATATTATTATTATTATTATTATCATTATTATTATTATTATTATCATTACTATAATTGTTATTTGGTAAGCTAGTGTTCATCTATATTATTATTATTATTATTTTTATTATTATTATTATTATATCATTATTACTGTTATTATTATTATTATTATTATTATTATTATTATTATTGTTACCTGTCAAGCTAAAAGAGGCCCCAACAGGGAAAATAGCCCAGTGAGGAAAGAAAATAAGGAAACTACAAGAGACGCAACTAACAACTAATATAATATACTCCAAGAACAACGACAACACCAAAATAAACTATAAAAACTTTAAAAATAAACTATAAAAACTTAAAAAATAAACTATAAAACCTTAAAAAATACAACGGGAAGAGATATTAGATAGAATAGTGTCCGAGTGTACCCTCCAGCAAGAGAACTCTAACCAAAGACAGTGAAAGGCTATGACGCTATCCAAGACCAGACAACAATGGTTTGATTTTGTAATGTCCTCCCAGAAGAGCTATTTACCATAGCTAAAGAGTCTCTTCTACCCTTACCAAGAGGAGAGTAGCCATCTTGTTTTTCATGTAAGTCGTTAGCCATTACTTGGTCGATTTTGGATAAGAAGGACGTAAGTGCACTCGTTCATGTCAGATTGGATTTGAAAATGAAAATGCAGCTCTTCTAGTAGACGGACACTCAGAAATCAAGCCTATATTCACTAGTCTTGGATGGTGCCCTAGCCTCTGTACCATGGTCTTCCACTGTCTTGGGTTAAAGTTCTCTTGGTTGAGGGTACACTCCGACACTCTGTTCCTTAATTCCTTTCTTCATTGGGCTATTTTGCTTGTTGGAACCTTTGGGCTTATAGCATTCTGTTTTTCCAACTAAGGTTGTTTTATCATTATTATTAGATAAGCTACAACCCTAGTTGGAGAAGCAAGATGGTGTAAGCCCAGGGGCTCAAACGGAACAAAATAGCCCAGTGAGGAAAGGAAATAAGGAAATAAATAAACGATATGAGAAATAATTAACAATTGACAAAATATTTAAAAAATAGTAACAACATCAAAACAGACATAAATGTTTTAATCTTAATCCGACATAAAAATTATGATCTTAATCCGAGATGAATGCTTTGATCTTCATCCGAGATAAATGTTTTGATCTTAATCCGAGATAATTTTTTTAATATTAATCCGAGATAAATGTTTGATCTTAATCCGAAATAAATGTTTTGATCTTAATCAGATATAATTTTCTTTTATATTAATCCGAGATAAATGTCTGGATATTAATCCGAGATAAATTTTTCTTATCTTAATCAGAGATAAAATTTTGATCTTAATCCGAGATAAATGGTTTAATTGTAATCCGAAATACATGTTTTAATAATAATCCGAGATAGTGTATTATAAGGATATGTACAGTTGAATACATGAGTTCCTGGGATACCTCGCTCTAAGGACGTGTACAGTGTCACACCATTACTGAGCGTAGAGTTCCTGTGTGTGCCTAACTTCCTACTCTCAAGTTTGGTTACCTGCCACGCGGTAAGGGTGCGATAGATCATACTTTCTCAAGAGCGTGGTGTGCCATTAATTCCTGCATACCAACTGTACCTGGCAGCGCAGGATAGAAGTTCAAAATCAAATAGGAAATTAAAACTTTCCATTTGAAATTTTCTAATTCTGACAGTCCAACAACCCCCCCCCCCCCAAAAAAAAAAAGATCAGTTATTGCAGGACATTAAGTAAATTTTCCGAGAAAATAATAAGTCAGAATTCAGGGGATATGAATTGCTAATAGAAAAAAAAAATAGAGAATTGACTATCTGTTATCAAACGCCTGTGACCCATTTAAGAAAATAAGTTTCAAAAGCAAAATCTAGCTAACCACCCGAGTTGGAAAAGGAAAAAAGTGGGTGTTTCAAAGTGGAGAAATTACACTTCATCAAAGGTGGAAAAAAAAAAAAAAAAAAAAAAAAAAAAAAAAAAAAAAAAAAAAAAACAGACGCATTGAGCTCAACCAGCTCTCTTGTCCGCTCGCGTCTGATATTTTCTTTTCTCTGTCGTCGCGTTGCTAAAGGATTTTTTCCCCACTTTATTTTCGCTCGTTTTTTATAAAACCTTTCTTTTCCTCTCATTGCAGCGAATCACTATTTCCTTCCACCTTTTCTCCGGTTTTGTTTCAGACCCGAATTGCATGAAAGCAACACATCGTCCAATCAATCGAGCTTCCGAAAAGGTTTTAAATTGTTTAAATCAGTAGGTTCTCCAACTTGCTTGTTCCAGGCATTCCTTTTTAACTAAATGTCAGAATGTCATTCCCGATTCCTTTCCGAGATAAAATTTTCATCTTAATCCGAGATGAATGGTTTGATTGTAATCCGAAATACATGTTTTAATATTAATCCGAGATAGTGTATTATAAGAATATGTACAGTTGAATACATGAGTTCCTGGGATACCTCACTGAGGACGTGCACAGTGTCACACCATTACTGAGCGTAGAGTTCCTGTGTGTGCCTAACTTCCTACACTTAAGTTTGGTTACCTGCCGCGCGGTAAGGGTGCGACAGATCATACTTTCTCAAAAGCGTGGTGTGCCATGAATTCCTGCATCCAACTGTACCTGGCAGCGCAGAATAGAAGTTCAAACTCAAATAGGAAATTAAAACTTTCCATGTGAAACTTTCCAACCTAAAAACAAGATCAGTTATTGCACGACATTAAGTAAATTTTCCGAGAAAATAATAGGTCAGAATTCAGGGGATATGAATTGCTAATAGAAAAAAAAAATAGAGAATTGACTATCTGTTATCAAACGCCTGTGACCCATTTAAGAAAATAAGTTTGAAAGCAAAGAGTTTCGAAAGCAAAATCTAGCTAACCACCCGAGTTGGAAAGGGAAAAAAAGAGGGTGTTTCAAAGTGGAGAAATTACACTTCATCAAAGGTGGAAAAAAAAAAAAAAAAAAAAACACAGACGCATTGAGCTCAACCAGCTCTCGTGTCCGCTCGCGTCTATTTTCTTTTCTCTGTCGTCGCGTTGCTAAAGGATTTTTTTCCCCAATTTATTTTCGCACTTTTTTATAAAACCTTTCTTTTCCTCTCATTGCAGCGAATCACTATTTCCTTCCACCTTTTCTCCGGTTTTGTTTCAGACCCGGATTGCATGAAAGCAACGCATCGTCCAATCAATCGAGCTTCTGAAAAGGTTTTAAATTGTTTAAATCAGTAGGTTCTCCACCTTGCTTGTTCCATGCATTCCTTCTTTAACCAAATGTCAGTCCAATCAATCGAGCTTCTGAAAGGATTTTAAATTATTTCAATCGAGCTTCTGAAAAGGTTTTAAATTATTTAAATCAGTAGGTTCTCCACCTTGCTTGTTCCATGCATTCCTTTTTCCCAAATGTCAGTCCAATCAATCGAGCTTCTGAAAAGGTTTTAAATTATTTAAATCAGTAGGTTCTCCAACTTGCTCAGTCCAATCAATCGAGCTTCCGAAAAGGTTTTAAATTATTTAAATCAGTAGGTTCTCCACCTTGCTTGTTCCATGCATTTCTTTTTAAATAAATGTCAGAATGTCATTCCTGATTCCTTTTCAAGACTGTCTGCATAGAAAGTGCATTCCAAATAATATGCATATTGTAAAAAAATCCTTTTATCTTTTTCCATATTAGTACATATACATTTATAATTTTACAATGATTTTACATGGCTGAGGACTACCAAACGTGAAGTAGGAGATGATGAAAGGAGAAGTATCAATCTAAAAGGTGAAGATAGAGACGACTGCCGATATTTAACCGAGGCCCTTTGCGTCAATAGGCGAGGGAGGAAATAATGATGATTTTATAGTGCTCGTTCGGGAGCTTAAAAGCCATAAAAAAAATAAACATTGTAAATATTCGAATTTGCCAGTTTGTGGGATCAACTTGCCCCCCCCCCCCGCCCCCGAAAACTTGACCTTTCCCCGAGGGGGTGGGGTGGGGGTGGGGGAATTCCCCTGGTTGAGAACCCCTGGTCTAATGTATAGGAAATTCCATTTGGATTAAGAGACTTTCGACTTGCAAAGGAAATTACTCCTTTCACTTAGTGAAGTATTTTTATATTGTCATAGAATGTTTTAATATGTTGCGTAGAATATATACATATATATATATATATATATATATATATATGTGTG
>NC_090742.1:65853479-65858479 GCF_036898095.1 Palaemon carinicauda | reverse complement strand
GTACTGATCATATGTGAATATGGTCAGCCTCTAGGGCATTGTCCTGCTAGCTAGAGCAAGCACTGTCCCTTGCCTCTGCCGTTCATGGGTGGCCTTCAAACCTTTATATCTTTAAAAGTGAAATGAAAAAAAATCGTATAAAACTAAAGGAAATAATTGGACCAATAACTTCGTGTTTACAGCAGCAATAAAGAGAAGCTCTGAAAAACGTAATGGTTGAAAACAACCTCATTCATATATATATATATATATATATACATATATGTATATATATGTATATATACATGTATATATATGTATATATATACATATATATATATATGTATATATAATGTATGTATTTATATATATATATATATATATATACACACACATATATATATACACACACACACACACATATATATATATATATATATACACACGCAAATATAAAGTTTTCTTCGTATCATTGTTGCTCTTTTTTGTCTCAGTATTATTCCCATAATTATTCTTTCCATAGCTCTTTGAGTTGTTACTAGCTGATGTTCTTCGATTATCAGGCCGAACCCTTGTTGGCCACAAAAGTAATGCTAAGACTCTCCCCAGGAGCGAGCATACTCGGCCTCTCTCCCCATTCCATTTCAATTTCAACCAAAACAGCCGTGACAGGCTTCCCTGGGGGTTAATGGATGGGAAAATACCTGAGTAGAGTTATAATAATAATAGATTTCGGATAAAGCTAGGCTTTTTTCTTTTTTTTTTTTGCTATTTCAGAAGATATTCAAACTTCAAAAGTTCAAACTTGCAGCGAATGGTTTTATGTTGAACAGGCTGACATGAGTCTCTTTATATAGTTTATATATGAAAGATATAATTTAATGTTGGTTTTGGATGAAGCTAGGCGTGTATATATATATATATATATATACTGTATATATATATTTTTTTTTCTTTTTCTTTGCTATTTCGGACTAGCTTTAAACTTCAAAAGTTCAAACTTGCAACAAATAGTTTTATGATGAACAGGCTGACATAAGTATCTTTATATAATTCATATAGGAAAGATATAATTTATTGTTGTTACTGATCCTAGCTTGGGTGGAGAGGGGGCTTGGGCGCTGATCATATGATATATGGTCAGTCTCTAGAGCATAGTCCTGCTTGATAGGGCAATGTCACTGTCCCTTGCCTCTGCCATTCATAAGTGGCCTTTAAACCATTAAAACGCTCAAAACATATCAAAATAAATGTTATATTAAGTTCCTCCCTCATCATCACAGTGCAACATATTCAGTTTTCCCTTTTATTCCCGCCGTCAGCATTACATCAAAACTGTTTGCAACAGCAGCATTCTGATGCTTTCACTCCTATCAATCAAAACAACATATGCCGTCAGTATGACTCTGAATGTGCCTCAATCACAAATTCTGTTATCAAAAGTACGATATGTGAAATCATTTCATCTGCTGTTCTCTTTTGTTTATATGCTGCCAGTGCATTTGATATTTGTGTATTTATAAACGCACTGGCCATATTGTGTCATGGAAACAGGAACGCTGAGCAATTCAATAAGCGAAATTATTTTATAACATTCCTGAATAAAAAAATTTTTCCCCCTTTGTTGATCGCTCTGAAAAAAAAACCTATTGGTATTCAAAGGGGCTATTTGTTTATTTGTTCATCATATCCCACAAATATATTTGTTGACAATACAACTGTATTGCAATTAAATGGTATTTCACCACCAGTTATGGCAGCAAAAAACAAACCTTCAATAGAACATTCAAATGTTCTTGAGAGATTTCCTTATATATATTCTCTATTTAGAAGGAAATAAATATATTTTTTTTTAATTCAAGAGGACTTTCAACATATATTTGAGAACCAGATCTCTGAGAATAAAATATGGAAACTAATTATGAATGTTTGTTCATTTGAAGAAATTAAAAAAAAAGTCACTCCAAAATCAAATCATTGTTCTCTAGTCTCGGGTAGTGTCATGGCCTCTGTACCATAGTCTTCCACGTCGTGGAGTAGAGTCTCTTGCTTGAGGGTACATTCGGGCACACTATTCTATATTGTTTCTTTTTATCTTGATTTTGTTTTCATTTTATAGTTTATATATGAAAGATGTATTTCAATGCTGTTTCAGTTCTTAAAATAATTTTATTATAATAGTTCATTACTTTTCTCTTCTAGTTTATTTATGTCCTTATTTCCTTTCCTCACTGGGCTATCTTTCCACGTAGGAGCCTTAGGGCTTATAGCATCCTGATTTTTCAAAAACGTTGTAACTTGCACTTAAAAATTGGCCGTAAAAATAGATAATAATAATAATAATAATAATAATAATAATAATAATAATAATAACAACAATAATAAAAATAGCAACAATACCAATAGTATTAATAACAATAAAAATAAAAATAATAATAATAATAATAATAATAACAATAATAATAATAATAATAAAATCAATAATAATAACAATAATATACATACACACAAATATATATATATATATATATATATGTGTGTATATATATATATATATATATATATATAAAATAATAATAATAATAAAAACAATATATTTTGCGTCCAGTGACCAATCATTAACAAGAACCAAGTATAGATATAATTAAATCTTAAAAATGACCAATATGGATGTATACATTATTGAGAAGCTGTTTCGCGCAATCCGTAAACAACATCGTGGGAATCAGCATCCGACCACCAATCACTGATATCCTAATCAATACGAACCTGGAAAAAGGGAAAGCCTTGGGCCAAAACGTTGAATTTTTCCTCAAAACGTGTTTTTCTGCAAAATGTTTTTTCCTCAAAAAGTTTTTTTCCTCAATTTTTTTTAAAAATGTTTTTTTTCCTCAAAATGTTTTTTTTTTCAAAACGTTTTTTTTTCCTCTCAAAATTTTTTTTCATGAAAACGTTATTTTTCCTCAAAACTTTTTTTTTCAAAACGTTTTTTTCCCTCGAGAAATTTTTTTAAACGTTTTATCTCAAAACGGTTTTTTCCTCAAAATTATTTTTTTATTTCCTCAAATCCCTGAAGAAAACGTATAATTGGCTCAAACTTCGTGAACTCCACACTATTCCTTCTTTTATAACTCTATTTTCCCCTTTTTTGTACATAAAAGTTTTTTTTTCTTTTTATGGCATGGCCTTAAAGGATCGGAAGTTTCCCCAAATAGTTAGTAAACTATTCCAAAGTTCATTTTTATACACTTTATTTTCCTTGGATTGCTTTTCGAACTTGTGAATTTTCTGAGAAAAATCTCACACATCTTAAGTGTGAGATTTCGATTACCTTCATTTTGCTAAGGTTCCTATCAGTACACTGGCTTCCAGTGGCTATTTTATTTTGTTGATATTATCCTTATGCGATATCAACTTAACAATTAATTTTAAGCTACTTCAATAAACTCTTCTAAAGAAGTTTCATGTTTATATACGAAATATATGAAATATATATGGAATATCTGTTTTAATGTTGTTAATTTTTTTAAAATATTTCATTTTAATTGTTCAGTACTTCTCATATCGTTAATTTATTTCCTTATTTCCTTTCCTCACTGGGCTATTTTTCCCTATTGGAGCCCTTGGGCTCATAGCATCTTGCTTTACCAACTTAGGTTGTTGTTTAACTAGTAATAATAATAATAATAATAATAATAATAATAATATTAATAATAATAATATATTTTCTTATAAACATAATGACGGGGTTAGGTTACGAAGATTAATTGATTTTGAGTTTTTTGGCATCTGATATCGAAGGTCATTGACGCCGATACCGTTTATCATATTATAAATAAAGCATAAAATATCATTAAACTTAAAAATAAAAAATAAAACGAAGATGTCTTCACAAAATTTAAATAGCTTTCAGAAGACCTAATCCTGAAATAAATCTAATAATAACACCAGCATAGTAAAACACACCCTCTCCAGGAATCTTGGCAAGGATGAACATGCCATCCTCACCTCGAGCCTCAAACAAATATCTCAAGTGCATCCAGCCACACCCTTACTTCGAAGCAAGCAACCAAACAGATAGCGTAGGAAGATAAGGCAGAAGTGATGGGGAGGGGGGCTAAATAAAGGAACTCACCGCGCAAGAAGGGTGTGGCTAGGTGCGCTTCTTCGGAGAAAGGTGTGCTAAGAACTTCTTTGTCCAATTGTACATCAAGTAATATTCTACTAAATATTCTTTGCGTCGTATTTTGCAAAACATTTAATTGAAAATCTGCGTTATTGCTATTAAAATATAAACATAAAATAGTTATTGAAAATTAGTTAACCTCAAACGTCATAACCTTCCGCTGTAAATAATTTTCCAATAAACATTATCAACACATTAACAACCACAAACTTTTTTTTATTTTTTTATTCATTTCTTTATTTTTAATTTTTTTTTAAATTTTTTTTTACACAGAATCTACTTGCATGTTCACACCACCTCTTCCCATAACCTTCCGTTGTAAATAACTTTCCAATAAACATTATCAACACATTAATAACAACAAACTTTTTTTCTTTATTTATTAATTCCATTTTTTACACAGAATCTACTTGCTTCCACACCACCTCTTCCCATAACCTTACGCTGTAAATAATTTTCCAATAAACATGATCAACCATAAACTTTTTTTATTTTTTTATTTATTTATTTATTTATTCTTTTTTTTTTAACACAGAATCTACTTGCATTTCCACACCAGCTGTTCGCATAATTTCCCAATGGTTAGAAGCTTTTGAATTTCACAAGCGCAATTAGAGAAGGTTTTGCAAATTAAACGTAAAAGGGGATATCCTGTATTTCTTTGTATGTATATTACAATTGAGTAGTGTTTGGATCAAAGGGAAGATATTCAATGGTATGGGGGATTTGATATCACCCTAACAAATTCTATTAAAAATGTACAGATGAATTTAGCGTTTATGCCACAAACTTTGCTTTTGGCAAACATGATGTTTATTATGACAATTACTCAATA
>NC_090742.1:65830979-65843479 GCF_036898095.1 Palaemon carinicauda | reverse complement strand
GATAACAGACTCCACAAAGCCAGTCTGTATAGCGCCATCCCAATTCAGCCCTCAAGTTGATCTTCAATAACCAATATGTTATCCACAAAGATGGCATTACATCATCCCCTAGCAATATGTAGTATATTCTTGTAACCATATCTTCAATCAATATTCGTGGCATAGTTCTCGCAATCTGAGGAAGTAAAATCCATTCCAGTCCTTGAATTTCATGCAGTCCGGAAGACCCGAATAAAAGATTTTTTTTTTCTTTTATCTTGCATTCCATGATTTTGAAATTCTCTGCAGGAGTTGTATTCTGTGTTGAACATTCCTTATTTTTATTTCCCTTCAAGCTGTGTCTCCATATGGGGCCAGCTTTTGATTTTACTGTGGAACGAGGGGCCAATTCCTTCAATGAAACAATTCTATTGACCTAACCATGCTTTAACATACTCTTAGTTCGGTCGATTTTAACACCACTTCTTTAAGGTGTACGAGAATCTTTTCAAGCAACTTTATTTTACCTGTCACATAAGAGTTTTTCTTCCTTGTTTATTCTACATCTTTCCTAAAAGCCTTTTCTTCCTTGTTTATTCTACATCTTTCCTAAAACCTTTTTCTTCCTTGTTTATTCTACATCTTTCATAAAATGCTTTTTCTTCCTTGCTTATTCTACATCTTTCAGAAAATGCCTTTTCTTCCTTGTTTATTCTACGTTTCATAAAATGCTTTTTCTTTCCATCTTATTTTCAAATAATAAAGCCTAAGTCTTGTAGCTCTGTTATTCCATAAGTTATTAGCGAAATTAATTAACTAAATAAGTCTCATCGTGTTGGATCTACATAATTAATTTTGCATTGAACCAACCTAACTGACTCAATACTGTAATTCAATTTCAAGTGAACACCAAATAAGATTAAATCTGGATATTCACCACTGACAAAGATATTGAGCAACTGGAAGACTACATTAATACAATAGGAATTTATCAGGGAATTCGGTTCATCTGACCTTGAAATGTGATATTTAATACCGAATGAAATATGAGAGTGGATACCTTAACTCGGTGAAGGGGTTTCTGTATCGCCATGATCAGCAGAACTGTACTAGTTAGGGACACTCATATTAGATTGGTTTGCTGTGAGCAATCACATAAAAATCTCCCACCATCACCAACTCGTAGTTAGCCAGCATGGTTATGAAAACTGGCCAAATTACGACATGAATAAGAAAATGTATTAGGCCTTTATCATACAGTGGACATGAAATAGCAATATTAGTTGTTGTTGTTGTTAAAATATGATATGTAGGTACAATTCAATACTAACTTACATTAAAGAGTACCACAATCCAATGATTAAATCAGAGTATGGGATCACAATGGTAATCTTATAGCATTCCAATTTTCATCAATATATTTGCCTATCTATAGAAGTGTTTTCACTAAATACACCAAAAATGTCAATTTCAAAATGAATATTTTCTTAAATTTTTAACATTCATTTTATATGAATATGAGTGAGTAGCTAATCTACCAATGAAAAATTCTGTCTTCTCTAAATATATTTTTGAAATGTGTATGTATGTATATGTATGTGCATGTATATGTATATATATACACATTTATATGTATATCTATATATATATATATATATATAAATATATATATATACATATATATATATATATAAATATATATATACATATATATATATATATAAATATATATATATATATATATATATTTATATATATATATATATATATATATACTGTGTATATATATATATATATATATATTTATATATATATATATATATATATACTGTGTATATATATATATATATATATATATAATTATATATATATATATATTTATATATATATATATATATATATACTGTATATATATATATATATATATAAATTATATATATATATATATATATATAAAAACTCCTCTATTAATTCTATTGCTATTTTAAACACGTACCAATTACTATAAAGAGAGCTGCTTTAATTTAGGCCCAAACACATTATGACTTAATCAGTGAGATAAAATATACATACCTAAAACCGATAAATTCTCATTCATATTTTCATTTACTGGTATTAATATGCAAGAATGCCGTTGCATTCATAATAATATTATAAAAAATAAAGCTACCTTTAATTTACTCTTTAAATTATATATCACGGCTTGACTTGGATATCATAAACTCTAAGGGACCGTCGCGCCATATTTAACTTACTTTCACCGAATATGAATGTTGCTTGATATACAGAAACAACGCTGTATTTCTACAACAATGTAATTTAGTTCTAATACTATAAAAAACAAAAACAGTTGTTTACTTTAATCTTTTTAAATCATATACCATATTTTAATTACTATATAAAAACAATAAACCTCATTGTGAAATTCGCTGAAAAATGTGTAAATATAATCTATTGAAATTTGTATGATTTTCAGCTAAATAACACACAGTAGAGGAGAATACATATTTTTTTTTTTATTTCATTAATGAAAGCAATTATAGTATGCTGATATAGTGTTTGTAATCAACCATATAACAGTAATTTCATAATAAAAATTACTACTGAAATCAGATTGAAAGATGTCATGTGGTTAATATGCTATCAATGTTTCAATACATCTTAATCACATTTATCATTTGATACATGGGATATTTACCTCATAAAGTAATTAGATACAACTTTACCTGATGTGGTTAAAATGGCCAATTTGGAAGGAATAAATGTAGAGAGAAATACAAGATGAAATGTACCTAATACAAAAAAAAAAAGTAAAAACCGGAAAGCATAGACATTAATTATAATCTAAAAATAAGACAAATATAATAATAAAATAGTTTATTATTTATTTCATGATTTTTTTTCAAAGTAGCAATTAAATTTTTCACTTTTATATGTACGACAGGAAAGTTACTGGGTACTGATTAGATTTCAGAGAGAGAGAGAGAGAGAGAGAGAGAGAGAGAGAGAGAGAGAGAGAGAGAGATTATGATTTCCGTCTTAAAAGTTCGATAAAACGCAGACTTTGGAAAATACAAATGCAAAAACATAATATCAAAATACTATCACGAGTATAAGTCAGAAATAAACGTCATCAAAATACGACATATTTTTCAATATTCGCAGATATATATATATATATATATATGTATGTATAGGTAGATAGATATATATCTATATCCGTATATATATATATATATATATATACTGTATATATATACATATATATATATATATATATATACATTTATATATATACATATATAGATATACTGTATATATATATATATATATATACATACATATATATATATATATATATGTGTGTATAAATATACATACATACATATATATATAAGTATATATATATATATATATATATGCATGCATGAGTGTGTACAGGAGTGAGTTCATGCATATGTGTGCGCATGCGTATAATGTGGGAGTCGTGTTTATCTAATTGGATACTTAATGTTATTTCATTTGTTAAAATTTTTCACACCTAATCAAAAATCAATTGCAAAAAAAAGAAATATTCAAAATAATCTTTAGGATTCGACCATGAGCATATATTGACGCTATGTAAAACATTAAAAGACATGAGAGTACATTTCATAATAACACAATATGATTACTTTAAGACATTCATATATATCTATGTATAGACATTCAGTTTTATTTCCATTGGCTAAGATGATTCACAGACCTTCATTCTTTATGTCATAATTGCTTTTTCATGTCTAAGATTTTTCTTTACATCTTTTTAAACAATTTTCCCGACCTTACTTCTTTTTTTTTCTTTGTGCATGAAACAACTATTTCCTATATATAATAAACAGCATTTGCCTGACTATATATAACTATATAAATATTTTTTCCGAAAACGCCCAGCTCTCCTCGTCCCACGGGTTGGGGGAGAGGAGTAATAATACCCTTGTGAGAAAGGGTGCGTATATAGCTATCAAAAATATTTAGCAGTCATTTATGCCGGTTCGCGTACACTACTTTATTCATATTATTCTTGCTGAAATTATTCCTATAACGCTTTTCATTTATATATTATTACATTCTAAAACGGAAATGTAATTAATGTTTTTTATTTGCCTTACAAAATGCATTCTAAAACGGTAATATAATTAATGTTTTTTTTTATTTACAGTAAATATTAGATTTATGGCATATAAAATTTTTTCTGCTATGTAATTTCATTAAACAATACAGTAACAGCTAAACAAAAACACTTACTTCATTTCAAGATAAAACAAATAATTTTTTAATTACTCCACAAGAGTTTTATTTATGCTAGACATAATTTCCGTTTTTATTTGGCCAGTTCTTTCCAACTTCCCAATATATTATCACTTATAAAGGCGATACAATTAGCTGAAAAAGAAACATAATGATAAAATATCTTTTCCTGGAACACTGAACTTTAAAATGAGTGAGATCACTACTTCATTATTATTATCAATTGCTAAGCAACAACCCTAGTTGGAAAAGCAGGATGATATGAGAACAGGGGCTCCAGCAGGGAAAATAGCCCAGTGAGGAAAGGAAACAAGGAAAAATAAAATATTTCAAGAAGAGTAACAACTAAAATAAATACCTCCTATAAAAATTTAAAGACTTAACAAAACAAGAGGATGAGAAATAAGATAGAATAGTGTGCCCAAGTGTATCCTCAAGCAAGAGAACTCCAACCTAAGACAGTGGGAGGTCATGGTACAGATGCTATGGCACTACCCAAGACTAAAGAACAATGGTTTGATTTTGGAGTGTCTCACAAAAAAGAAGCATAAAACATTTCTCACAAGAAAGAAACTTAGAATTATCAATTAATTATCAACTGCTTCCGTAGCAATTGCAATTGAAAAGGAATAGAAGATTCCAATGAGAGAAGAATTAAACTGATTCCAATTTTACTGATGTGGTATTATGTGCTTATTCAATTACACAGATGAATTTTACAAGATGTTCCATATGCAACTTAGCCAGTATAATAATAATAATAATATTATTATTATTATTATTATTATTATTATTGCTTGCTAAGCCACAACCCAAGTTGGAAAAGCAGGATGCTAAAAGCAAGGGGCCCCAACAGGGAAAATAGCCCAGTGAGTAATCGAAACAATATTTCAAGAACAGTAACATTAAAATAAATATTTCATATATAAACTAAAATAATGTTAACAAAAAGAGAGGAAGAGAAATCTGAGAGATTAGTGTGCCCAAATGTACCCTCAAGCAAGAAAACTCTAAATTATTAAATATTAAATTCTGTTTACTGTTTTCGATATTATTAAGGTAATGGTCAAACCTTTACAAGATGGAACTAGATAAACTTCTAGAAGCTTGTTTTACAGACACGATGGTAATGCAAATACGTACTCTCTCTCTCTCTCTCTCTCTCTCTCTCTCTCTCTCTCCTCTCTCTCTCTCTCTCTCTCTCTCTCTCACATATTTTGCGATTTTGAATAGTATGTGGACCGTGACATTCTACGACTAATCATATTCTGGATGTTTATTCGTAGGCTTATTTTAATTATATGTTTATCTTAATTAACCATTACATTCTTAATAACACTTTCCATATTTAATATACACACAGATAATTATTATTATATATATATATATATATATATATATATATATATATATATATATATATATATATATATATATATATATATACACTAAAAATATCTTTTACCTGGATTAAACTATTACATCATAAATGTAATATATTAGTGACGGAAAATATATATATAAAAAGATAGAAAAATAAATGAAAACTTTAGTAGAAAAAATTTAATCATCAGAATGAAGAGAGGCAAGTGCAACATTAAACATATCATTTTAATGCGGTTCTAGTAAATGACATAATCTCATTAGATAAGAGAGAGAGAGAGAGAGAGAGAGAGAGAGAGAGAGAGAGAGAGAGAGAGAGAGAGAGAGAGAGATTACAGCTGACTGGTGAACGCCTGACTGGGGTTTGAGCTCCTCTCAAATACAATAGTTATTTTGGTCGCTGCAACCTCCCCATCCTTGTGAGCTAAGGATGTGGGGGAGGGGTTTGGGGGAGCCTATATGTCTATCTGCTCAGTCATTGGTAGCCATTGCCTGGCCCTCCTTGGTCCTAGCTTGGATGGAGAGGGGGCTTAGACACTGATCACATTTATATATGGTCCGTCTCTCGGGAATTGTCCTGCTTGATAGGGCAATGTCGCTCTCCCTTGCTTCTGCCATTCATTGCCGGCCTTTAAACCTTTAAACTTGTGTCCCATAAATTTCACGCTCCGCCTACCAGCCATTATGAAATGGTACATCTCTGATTGGTAACGTCTCTGCCTGGTGTGTGCTAGACGGGGGTTCGAGTCCCGCTCAGACTCGTTATAATTTCACTCTTCGCCTACCAGCCATTATGAAATGCTTCAAGCTAATTGTCCCTAATTACCTTCCGGATAGAATACCAGCAATGAAAAGGTGTAAAAAGAAAGAGATATCCAAGTGAATATCACTATTGTTTCGTCTCGCGAGGAATTTCCAATGCTCCAAATGAGTCATTTCAGTGTCATCAAATTAAATTGGTGCGGGTGCATAAGGCAACCGACCCCTTAATTTTAGGATACTCGTTGGAGACAACAAATTAAATCTACTCCCTAAGGGATCGAATGAAAATCTAATTAAGGGAAGCGTTGCACAAAGCGAAATTTAATGACCACCAAAATCACTAGCACGCAATACCATTATGGTCGTAATTATTAAATTCTGACTTCTAAGATTGATAATTTCATAAAGAATTTCATAAAGATATGATGAATTACAATGTCTGCAATCTAAACTAGATGGCTCTGTTATCCTTATCAATGTAGGAAACTGTTGTATTACCTCACATTTTTAATAGTATTGTAATATTGATGAGATAAATTGGCATTATAATTACTTTGACTTCATGTTTTATATATATATATATATATATATATATATATATATATATATATATATATATATATATATACATATATACTGTATATATATATATATATATATATATATATATATATATATATGATAAATTTTGCACATTTAGACGTGATTTTCATATTCAAATAAGCAATATATATTTTTGATACATTAATGTCTGGATTCTCTTTGTGTGATTTCGCCTGGGGCTCTGATCCCGAGGTCGTTAAGAGAATCCAGACATTAATGTATCAAAAATATATATGGCTTATTTGAATATATATATATATATATATATATATATATATATATATATATATATATATATATATATATATATATATATATATAAATCAGATTAGATGAAAACTTGAAAGGCATTATAAAATGAGGGTGGACAGTTATCCCTTAGTTAAAACATAGAATACTTTTTAATATACCAAAAGAAAAAAATATAAAAAATCCAACTTAGTAAAAGAAAAATATAAAACCATAACAACTAAGATCAAAATCCATAGTAACATACCTTAACTCAAATTCCATTGCCATATCCAATTCCCTGGTTCACTGGCTACCCCTGGCCAATCATCAAACTTTATTATTCGAGTCTTTTTAGTTTCCCAGTTCATGAAAACTATTATTCGATATGGAAACGCGTAGAATTTCCAAAAGTTTAAAATATAACATGACCTATTCAAAGGATTTTACAGTATGCAATGGCACGCAGTATATGATTTTTTTAACCTGTGATATACTGTATATCACAGATTTAAAGAATTAAAATCTTATGTACGGTTCCCATTGTCAACACGAAGTATAATACAATTGTCTTAAACATGACAAAAAAAAAAAAAAAAAAAAAAAAAAAAAAAAAAAAAAAAAAAAAAAAAAAGGATATAAAGTTATTTGATGAAGTTAATCCACTAATGAGTACCAAACGATAAGCCACTCATCCCTACATCCACTTTTGTTCCTAGTTTGAAATGACCTTTACTATCTCTATGTAAAAAACTATCGAGCTTGAGCGGCACTCGAACCCCGGTCCGGCGATCGCAAGACAGGGATGTAGGGAAGCAGCCAATATTGGCATGTTGCCTAGTTGCCTAGTTGCCATACAGTGCTTGATTCACGTTTGGTAGGTTCTAGATGACTCCCATCCCACCTCCCTCCTGTTCGCTCAACACTAATTGGATCCCGGCGTATGGGGTGTGGGGGTAACGCCCTCACTCCTTCACCGCAATCTCCTCTAACATGGAAAAAGCCCATAGTGGGAAAAAACATATATAAAAAAAATTTGACAATTGAAAAATATAGCAATAGTTCATTTACCTAAAGATAAACGTTAACCATCGCAATAAAACATCAAATAATTAACAATTCTTTTCACATACCAGCAATTATTCTTTAATGAGTAAAACCAGGCTACATATCAATAATTACTTGCCCACTGGAAAATCTATTGGAAACGTCAATACGTCCTCGTTCAAAAAAAAAAAAAAAAAAAAAAAAAAAAAAAAAAAAAAAAAAAAAAAAAAAATTATATATATATATATATATACATATATAAGTAAAAATGCCATTGGTCCAATCGAGCGTGAACTTGCAAATTACTCCCCTGGATGAGTAATAAAGTATCCTCGCTTCCACGTGGCGAATTTAGCGTCTCATGAAACTGAATTTCCTTCGCCGAAACACACATGCAAATGTAATAAGTGTGACTTTTACCGGGGATGTCATATATTGAACGGCTGCACCACTATGAGCGATTACTTTATAATCACGGAGACTAATTACTTTATAATAATTTTGCGATGTTGGGATCATGAAAGCTAATGTTATATTAGTAATTACTTTTGCAATGAATGTATATTGAATTGTGATGAACAGCTGCACACTATGGCGATTACTTTATAATCACGGAGATTAATAATTACTTTAAAATTATGCGATGTTGGGATAATTAAAGCTGATGTTAAATTAGCAATTACTTGTGCAATGAATGTATATTGAATTGTGACGAACTCCTCACCACTTTGATCGATTACTTTATAGTCACGGAGACTAATTATCTTATAATAATTTTGCGATGTTGAAATAGTTAAAGATGATGTTAAATTGGTAATTACTTGTGCAATGCCATGAGTGTGTCATGAATTGTGATGAACATCTGCCACACTATGGCAATTACTTTATAGTCACAGAGACTAATTACTTTATAATAATTTTGCAATGTTTGGGATAATTAAAGCTGATGCTAAAATGGCATCTATTTGTGCAATGAATCCATCTTGAATTGTGATGAAGATATGGGGTGTAAATGCTGACAGTTATGGCAATTGTCAAGTTCATAGGGAATGCGAATTATCTCCGCCAACGAAGTTGGAAGGAGGTTATGTTTTCACCCCTGTTTGCGTGTTTGTGTTTGATTGTGAACAGCTTCCGGGTCATAATTTCAATCGTAGAGTAATGAAATATGCATGGGTCAACTGTCATGTAAAAGCTATAAATGATTAAATTTTGGAAGGTGATGGTCAAAAGTCAAGGTCAAGGTCAAGGTCACGGTCGAGCAGAATGCCCAATTCACGTAATCAGCCATAAGTTTGGACATCATTGTCTCAAAGATTTCAAACTTGGTTCATATTTGAGTGTATGAAAATACATGTTAAGGTCAAAGGTCAAGCAAAATGTCGAGAAATAATGTGCTGCGAAGGAGGTCTGCACTCTACTGAGTGGCCCTCTGGTTTGCTCTCCGTTTATATTGATAAAAAAACAACGGCAATAACAAATGCAGCCGTTTCTGGTCCACTGCAGGACACAGGCCTCAATGTCTGGGGTTTGGGCATTTTCATAACCATGCTGGCCACTGCGGATTGGTGATGGTAGAAGATTTTCGTCTGATCGCTCACAGCAAACCAACCTATTACGAGTGACCCTAACTGGTGCAGCTTTGTTGATCATGGCGATATGCAAACCCATTCACAGCGTAAAGGTATCCCTCACTCAGAAATAACACCACAGCAATATACAGCAGATATAGCTCATTGTTTTTGAAGCTGTTACTGTTTTTAGAATGATATATTGTTAATTTATTCTCATCATTTATTTATTTCCTTATTGCTTTCCTCACTAGGCTATTTTTCCCTGTTGGAGCCCTTGGGCTTATAGCATCTTGCTTTTCCAACAAGGGTGTTAGCTTGGCTAGTAATAATAATAATAATAATAATAATAATAATAATAATAATAAAATGTTTCCTTCATGCATGTTATATATAACGAAATTATTGTTTATCTGAATATAGAATTTATGTTGGAAACAATATCTCACGGTGATTAATAATGAACAACATACGGAGAAATTTATGTTAATTTTCATTGCGAATTCAGTAATTGCATTAGAAAAAAGGTATTGATAAAGCACATATTACAGCTATAACTATAAGGAATATAATCACTTTCTATTTTAGTTATATTATATATGATTTTAAATGCGATGCTATTTTACTTTCTGTTAAATTTAGTTACATATCATAAAACATAAAGTTCGGAAAAACTTAATCGTTTCTATCGAAAGAATTATGAAAATTAATTAATCGTTACTATCGAAAGAATTATGAAAATTAATTAATAATTTCTATCCAGACAATTATGAAAATTAGAGATGTTAATGTTTCTTTTTTGGGAATTGTCGTTGTTATTCATGAATAAAAAAAAAGGTTTAACTGAATAAGTGGAAGACGAATATAAATATTATGATATATTTTCCTTCATTTTGAGAAAAAAAAGAAAAGTAATTCAATAAACAGATGTATTGTACACGTCAAATCAAATTAATATATTATTGTTATATATATATATGTACATACGTTCAAATAATGAATTTATTTATTTATATATATATATATATATATATATATATATATGTGTGTGTGTGTGTGTGTATGTGTGTGCGTGTGTTTATCTGGAAATGTATACAATAACCATTTACTTATCTGATTAATGACCTTTATATATATATATATATATATATATATATATACATATATATAATATATATATATATATATATATAATATGTATATATGTATATATATACATATGTATAATATATGTATATACAGTATATACAGTATATATATATATATATATATATATATATATATATATATATATATATATATATATATATGAAATTACTTTATTACTATTCTCGATTATGTAAAATTTTATTTCTAAAATTGAAAATTTTTAAACCAAAGATCGAATCCAATATTGTATGCATTCAATTCTTGATTTTATATATAAGCCATATTAAAAGCTTCTTATATACTGTTTTCGTTCAACCAACAGCCAGACAAAAATGGCAAGGCAAAACCAACCACGAATTGACCTGAAGTCAAAAAGCCACAATCTCCACAAATTCCACAAATTCTCCTAAATAAGTTGTAGTGGCCGATGTGGTAACGTCCCTGGCTAGTGAACGCCAGATTGGGGTTCGAGTCCCGCTCAAACTCGTTAGTTCCTTTGGTCGCTAAAATCTCACCATCCTTGTGAGCTAAGGATGGGTGGTTTGGGGGAGCCTATAGGTCTATCTGCTGAGTCATCAGCAACCATTGCCTGGCCCTCCTTGGTCCTAGCTTAGGTGGAGAGAGCTTGGGCACTGATCATATGCATATATGGTCAGTCTCTAGGGCACTGTCCTGCTTGATAGGGCAACGCCAGACTGGGGTTCGAGTCCCGCTCAAACTCGTTAGTTCCTTTGGTCTCTAAAATCTCACCATCCTTGTGAGCTAAGGATGGGGGGTTTGGGGGAGACTATAGGTCTATCTGCTGAGTCATCAGTAACCATTACCTGGCCCTCCCTGGTCCTAGCTTGGATGGAGAGGGGGCTTGGGCGCTGATGATATGGTATATATGGTCAGTCTCTAGGGCACTGTCCTGCTTGATAGGGCAATGTCTCTATCCCTTGCCTCTGCCATTCATGAGCGACCTTTAAACAATTTAAAAATAAATCAAGAACTGTCATTCACTGATAACCAACAAATCTGTAATAGTTCGATTTACAAACACTGTTTCCTCCAATCAGCCTTAAACACGTAACCGGCTCTCCAGGACGTTCTGTGAGCAACGCTTCTAATTGGTAAGCTCAACTTATCATCAATTTGAATTAACTTCATTGGGGGAAAGACGAATACCTAATTAAGGGAAGCTTCCATGGAAATGAGATGCGATCTACCATTTAAGTTGTTATTGTCTATTACCTTTACCTGCTTTCCTCACTGGGCTATCTTTCCTGTGAAAGCCCTTGAGCTTGTAGCGTCTTGCTTTTACAATTAGGGTTGCAGCTTTGCTGGTAATAATAACTTGCGTACACGATGCATAAAATATGACGACTAAATATTCAGATTAATATGCACATATACGCACCAGAATAAGACTACTTCTCTCCCGCCAATACAGAGGGACGTGGAGTGACAAGCAGTTATGTCTAGCAATGCCGCTGGGCGTGACTGGAAAGA
>NC_090742.1:65815979-65818479 GCF_036898095.1 Palaemon carinicauda | reverse complement strand
AGTATAGTCAAAAGGCCTCTTGACTTTGTGTTCTCTGTTGCCTGTGGAAAAGTTCTCGATTTGGAAATAAAGTAAAATAATATTCCATCATCAATATTATTAAATTATTAATTATTGATTATTATTTATCATTTATTATGTATTATTTATTATTCATTTATTATTTATAATTCATTATTTATTATTCATTATTTTATTATTATTATTATTATTATTATTATTATTATTATTATAATCATCATCAATATTATTATTATTATTATTATTATTACTACTACTACTAAGTAAGCTACGACCCTAGTTGGAAAAGCAAGATGCTATAAGCCCAAGGGGTCCAACAGGGAAAATTAGCCCAGTGAGGAAAGGAAATAAGGAAATAAAACAACCACGGAAAGAAAAAAAATGCACAAAGCATGTTCATTACTTAATTGAAGATTTTCATTACATAATAATAATAATAATAATAATAATAATAATAATAATAATAATAATGAAAGTAAAACTAGCTGCCATTTATGCGACGTTACCGCTGTACGTAATTATATAAATACTCGTGTCTGCCACCCGTCAAAATTGACGGTTTATTATCTAGATAGATATGCAAACACACGTGCATACACACATATTCGACCTTTCCCACCCTTTCCCCTTTTCCTAACTTCAACCCTTATCACCAGGGTATGACTATTTCCTCTCCCACTGCCAAATGGACGGGGAAAAACTGAGTGTGTGTGTATATATATATATATATATATATATATATATATATATATATATATATATATATATATATATATATATATATATAAAACCAGGCACTTGCTCTTTATTATATATGGGAGATGAACTTATACATAAAAGCTTTGCTAAAATAAAAAGAACTTAATATAAATATATTTTTAAAACACTTTTCATCCCAATAAAAATGAAGATAAAAAGTTATACAAACATAAAAATTTAAATATCACTAAAAGCAGTATTATAACCAGTCTTTAAAGTAATTAAAAGCCAAATCAGTAATATTTTAAACACACAAAACTCTTAAAGCAATTCTTTCCAGTATGATACTTCCAGCTAAAAGCACAAGAACACCATCCAACTTTTTCTCCTATCTCTCCCCGGAGGAGAATTCCAGCACCTCCCCAGACCGAGGCGATTTTTGCTTAGCTTGCAAAATGTTGCGGTGAAGTTCCGATTACATTCGCTAGATTATTCTCTAACATTTTCCCTTGCGTGGAAGGGGGATATATTCTCTCTCTCACTCTCTCTCTCTCTCTCTCTCTCTCTCTCTCTCTCTCTCTCTCTCTCTATGTACAGTATATATACAATCATATATATATACAGTATATATATATATATATATATGTATATATATATATATATATATATATATATATATATACACACACACACATATATATACTCTATATATATATGTATACATATATACACACTCACACACACACACACACACACACATATATATATATATATATATATATATATATATATATATATAAATATATGTATTTGTATATGTGTATGTATATATGTATATATAAATACAAATCTATATATGTATATATAGTTTATATATACATACATATAGATATGGACACACACACACACACACATATATATATATATATATATATATATATATATATATATATATCTATTTATATGTATATAAATATATATGTACATATGTAGATATATAAATATAAAAATATATATGTATATATAGTATGTGTATATATATATATATATATATATATATATATATATATATATATATATATATATATCCCCAAGAGAGATTAGTTCAAAAAACGTTTAGCTGGGCACCCACAAGGCACTAGAAGTGTTGGAAGACCAAGGTCTACATGTCTGAGGACTATGAAGCGTGAAGTAGATGATGAATGAAAAAGTATTGAATTAAAAGCCCAAGGTAGGGACGACTGGCGAAATCTAACGGAGGCCCTTTGCGTCAGTAGGCGTAGGAAGAGATGATACATATATATATATATATATATATATATATATATATATATATATATAAATATATATATATATATATATATATACATATATATATATATATATATAAATATATATATATATATATATATATATATATATATATACATATATATATATATATATATATATATATATATATATATATATATATGCATATATACACAAAAACACACCTGCACATAAAATAATGGTATGAGAAAAACTGGTTTTCCAATTTTCTCTTCTTATGAAATTTTGGAATGATGTGAGTAATAACAAGTAAATAAATAAGTAAACGGAAATAAAGGAAAACACGATGTTTATCTATTATTATAAATACGTCAAGTACATCAGTAATTTCACAAACTGAATATATATCAATTAACATAGTTCCTATTGAATAATTAATACTTTAATGAATATGTAATTTCGTCGTTATCAATACACTTCCTTTAAATCAAATTGTCAGCTCTATTCA
>NC_090742.1:65804650-65810479 GCF_036898095.1 Palaemon carinicauda | reverse complement strand
ACTGGGCTATTTTCCCTGTTGGTGCCCCTGGGCTTATGGCATCCTGCTTTTCCAACTAAGGTTACAGCTTAGCAATGATTATTAATAATACTAATGATAAATAATAATAATAATAACAACAACAACAACAACGATAATAATAATAATAATAATAATAATACTCTCTAGTTTTTTGCGAATCAGAATTTGCGTGTGATGGCATTTCTTACGACCTGTTTGGTATTTTAATTTGCAATGAAAGATGGGTTTTATTTTGATGCAGATTTGTATTCCAGACCCAACCCTTTGTTCTTGCCACAATACTATAAATTTAAATATAGTTTTTTTGGCCAGTTTATGATTTTGTTACCGTTCTTGAAATATTTTATTTTACTTGCGCATTACTTCGCTTGTGGTTTATTTATTTCCTTGTTCCCATTCCGTACTGGGCTATTTTTTCCCTATTTTAGCACTCGGGCTTTTAGCATCTTGCTTTTCCAACTAGAGTTGTAGCTTAGCTAACAATGAAAATAATAATAATAATAATAATAATAATAATAATAATAATACTTTTGCAATTTTGAGCTTATATGTATGAAATTAATTCAGCATGGGGTCAAAAAACACGAAAAATATAAATAAGTTTTATTTTTTCGTCTGCGTAATATTCATTTATCAAGTACGCTTAAACGTATCACTAATCGCTATTATTATTAATCTTATTTGCTAAGCTACAACCCTAGCTGGAAAAGCAAGATGCTATAAGCTCAGGAGCTTACAACAGGGAAAATAGCACAGTGAGGAAATTAAACAAGGCTTAATTACGTAATCATTGACATAAGCGTTAGTTAATTCTTCATGATTATCTTTTATTTATAATTATTAACGTGTAGGCGACCCGTCAAAGATAACGGCTAAATATTTAGGTATCGCGCACAGAAACAGATTCAACCCTTCCCAACCCCTCCCCCTTTCCTATCTACAACACGGTAGTTTGGGTCTCCGAGTGTACCTCTCGGGGTACTCCCTTTCGCCAAGGTATGACTACTCCCTCTCGCGTAACCTTCCATATTTCTGGAAATATATACATGTAGATGAAAATTTCAGTGAACTGACAAACTCCTGGACTGCTTTTCAATTGATATCCGTTAAAAAAAATAAAAAAAAATAATATAAAAAAATTAAAAAATGTTGATTTAGCTGTAATGTGTATTGTCTTCGAACATCCCTAGTGAAGACTTTCTCCCTTAATCACATGTGAGTTTATACTAATGTATGTGCATTCGGTTTATAATATATATAATATATATATATATATATATATATATATATATATATATATATATATATATATATATATGTATATATATATATATATATATATATATATATATATATATATACATATATATATCTATTTATATATATATATATATATATGTATATATATATATATATATATATATTTATGTATATATATATATATATATATGTATATATATATATATATATATATATATATATATATAATATTTATATAGTTTTTCTCGAAGAGTCATGGTTCATAATATAAGCACTGCAAAGTTATTAATTAAATATGAAAGTTCCAATTCATACTTCGTAAAAAGGAAATTTTTGTAGATATTGTCATTTTTGTGATCGTAACTTGAAAAAAGAAAATATATATTTAAAATTTGGACATTTTGAATAGTTGTTCGCAAAAAGAAAATGTCAGTAAATATTTTCTAATATTTCATAAATTTTAGAAAAAGAAGTTGAAAGAAATATTTACTCATTTTTAATGGTAACTCAGTTTAAAAAAAATAAAAGTAAATATTTGGGTTTTTTATGTTTAAATGTATGTAAATGTTTAGAAATTTTAATGGTAACTTGTTAGAAATATATATATATATATATATATATATATATATATATATATATACATATATATATATATATATATATATATATATATATATATATATATATATATATATTATATATATATGTACATTATATATAAATATATATATATATATATATATATATATATATATGTATGTATATAAATATATATTTATATATATATATATTTGTATATATGTGTATATATATATATATATATATATATATATATAATATATATATATATATATATATATGTGTGTACAGCATATTCGAATTTTAAATAGTCCCATGGAAAAAGAAAACTTAAGTAAAACCCTCATGAATTTTTATCATTAAATATTTACATCAGAACTATGGTAAGGGAGAATCATAGAAACTACTTGAATATATTATATATTATCCAAATGATTTCACTAAATAAATTTTTATGATTTACGTCTTTTTTTTTTTTTTTTTTTTTTTTTTTTTTTTTTTTTTTTTTTTTTTAAGAATGATTTTTATAATACGTCACTTCCTGAAAGGTTTTTGATTTATTGCACTGATGGCTAGCTTCGGTTCAATACTACCAGTCTGAAGATAAAGCCATATATAATGCAATAGACATTTCAAGGTCTGTGTAATAATTTAGGGTGAACCGTGTATTGAATTTGTCGCAATGTATCTCCATTTATTTGTCATTTCTACCCTCGGCTAAATAATGTTTTGGCCTGTGTCGTAAATCACTCTTTGTAGAGTACATTTCTCTTTTTATCTTTGTGTTTTACTTCTATTTTATACTATTATATGTTCGTGGTTTCTTAAGGTAGTGTGTAAGAAAAATTGAAAATTGTAATTTGTAAATCACACTTGTCGTCCGCATTTCTCTTTTTACCTTTACGTTTTATTCTCTTTTTATCATATTAGAAAAAAATAGAAAACTGTAAGCAAAAATTAAATTTCGTTAGTTATTTTTAAATCACACTTGTCTACATTTCTCTTTATATCTTTACGTTTTATTCTCTTTTTATCATATTATATTTTCGTGGTTTCTTAAAACGTGTATTAGAAAAAAAATTAAAACTGTAAGCAAAAATTAAATTTCGTTAGTAATTTTTAAATCACACTTGTCTACATTTCTCTTTATTCCTTTACTTCTTACTTAAGAAAAAATGAAAACTAGGCAAAAATGAAATTTCGTTAGTAATCTGTAAATCACACTTGTCATCTACATTTCTCTTTATATCTTTAGTTCTTACTTATATTTTTATACTATTATATGTTGGTGGTTTCTTAAAATGTGTATAAGAAAAAAATGACAACTGTAAGAAAAAATTAAATGACATTAATTTTTAAATCACACTTGTCTACATTTTTCGTTTATCTTTATTTCTTACTTATGTTTTTATACTATTATATATTTGTTGTTTCTTAAAACAGTGTATAAGAAAAAATGAAAACAAAGCAAAAATTAAATGACGTTAATCTTCAGATAACACCTGTCTACATTTTACTTTTTATCTTTACTTCTTACTTATATTTTTATACTATTATATGTTTGTGGTTTCTTAAAACAGTGTTTTAAAAAATGAAAACTGTAAGCAAAAATTAAATTTCGTTAGTAATTTTTAAATAACATTTGTCGTCTGGATTTCTCTTTATATCTTTACGTTTTATTTTTATATTTATCATATTATATTTTGGTGTTTTTTTAAACTGTATAAGCAGAAATAAAACCGTAAGCAAAATGAAATTTCGTTAGTAATCTTTAAATCACACTTGTCTACATTTCTCTTTTATCTTTACTTCTTACTTATGTTTTTATACTATTATATGTTCGTGGTTTCTTAAAACAGTGTATAAGAAAAAATGAAAACTCTAAGCAAAATTAGATGACATTAATCTTTAAATCCCACTTGTCTACATTTCTCTTTTTATCTTTACGTCTTACTTATATTTTTATACTATTATATGTTCGTGGTTTCTTAAAACAGTGAACAAGGAAAAATGAAAACTGTAGGCAAAAATTAAATTTCGTTAGTAATTTTTAAATCACACTTGTCGTCTGGATTTCTCTTCATATCTTAACGTTTTATTTTTATATTTATCATATATTTTCGTGTTTTTTTTTTAAACTATAAGCAAAAATAAAACTAAGCAAAAATAAAACTAAGCAAAAATCATATGATGTTAGTAATATTTAAATCATACTTGTCTACATTTCTCTTTTTATCTTTACGATTTACTTCTATTTTTATTGTATTATATGTTCGTTGTTTCTTAAAACAGTGTGTAAGAAAAAATGAAAACTGTAAGCAAAAATTAAATGACAATCTTTAAATCACACTTATCTACATATCTCTTTCTCTTTATTTTTATTGTATTATATGTTTTTGTTTTATTAAAACAGAGTGTAAGAAAAAATGAAAACTAAGCAAAAATTAAATTTCGTTAGTAATTTTTAAATCACACTTGTCTACATTTCTCTTTATTCCCTTACGTTTTACTTCTATTTTTATTGTATCATATTTTCGCTGTTTCTTAAAACAGTGTACAAGAGAAAATGAAAACAAAGCAAAAATTGAATTATGTTAATAATATTAAAATCACATTTGTCGTCTACATTTCCCTATATTATTTTACGTTTTGCTGTATTTTACTTCTATAATATATTTATAGTTTCTTAACACAGTGGAAAAAAAAACTGCAAACTGAAAACGGAAAATAAATTGCCGGATAAATCAGTTAGAATTAGATTCTTCTTCTTCTTCTTCTCTCTCTCTCTCTCTCTCTCTCTCTCTCTCTCTCTCTCTCTCTCTCTCTCTCTCTCTCTCTCCTCTCTCTCTCTCTCTCTCTCTCTCTCTCATAAAAAGACAAGTATTCCCTTCATGACTAAGAAGACAGCCAATTCTCTTGTCTCATATTTTACTCATGAAACAAGTTCTTCTTCCAGGGATTTTTTTTTTTATCAACCATTCCAGTTGATAATTCCTTGCATTTTTTTTTTTTTTTGCGTTATATAATAGTAATGAGTAAAATATTTCCCTTGTACTACTTCACTTTCTTTGTGGCAGGCTTTGATTTTTTTTTTTTCTTTTTGAGGGATGTATAAAAGAAATACGTCTTTGTAAATCTTTTGCTTAAATGAAATTACACTGACTAACTGAAGGTTTTTTTTTTTTTTTTTTTTTTTTTTTTTTTTTTTTTTTTTTTTTTTTGAGGGATATATAAGAAATACGCTTTTGTAAATCGTTTGCTTATATGAAATTACACTGAGTAACTGAAAGTTTGGTTGGAAACATTTAATTTTCAATCAGTTTTTAATCGTTCAAAAAATATCTTGTGGATGTTATCCATCATAATGATATTCCTTTTAAGAATATTTATCTAATTGAAGAAACATTGAATCAAGTTACTCTTTTAATGATTGATTGATTGATTATTGGAGTTATCTGGTATCCTGTTAATCTTTTTAATAAATAAAGAAAATTATATAGCAAATATTTGTTTGTCTAGTAAACAAGTTAACAATATTTAGCGTATCGATGTGAACTTTTCTGTGTGGTTAACAATAAATGGAATAACCTTTGGAAACCAGAACCATATTTAGAATTCATATAAGTCTGGGAATTTTGAGAGCTCCCTTAACTTTTGAAAAGACACTTGAAAGATCCAAGATTTATGAATTTTTTATACAACTTTGGTGTTGTATCACAGATGTACAATTGTTATATGAAGTTCCTTCATTCTTATCATCTCTGAATATATATATATATATATATATATATATATATATATATATATATATGTGTGTGTATATATATATATATATATATATATATATATATATAGTGTGTGTGTGTGTGTGTGTGTATATATATATATATGTATATAAATATATATACATATATATATATATATATATATATATATATATATATATATATATAAAGATAATCAGAAGTT
>NC_090742.1:65789650-65799650 GCF_036898095.1 Palaemon carinicauda | reverse complement strand
TATGAGGTAATTATTATTATTATCATTCTTATTATTATTATTATTATTATTATTATTATTATTATTATTATTATTATTACCTTTGCCATCTTCGATGCGGCGAAAGTTAGGTTTTGATAGGCATTTTACATTTTGCTTGACCGTGACCTTGACCTTACAAAATTTATTCATTTCCAGATTTTTACATAAGTTAATCCCTGCAAGTTTCATTACTCTACGATTAAAGTAGTTGTCACGAAGCTGTTCAAAAACAAACACACACACAAACAAACAAACACAAACAGGGAGTATAACATAATTGTATGCTGAGGTAATAATAATAATAATAATAATAATAATAATAATAATAATAATAATAATAATAATAATAATCATAATAATTAGTGAATTACCATCAAATTTCATAAAAGAAAATGGAAAAGGCATACAATGAACATTATGTCCGTGAAAATTTATATATCCATAATACGAATTAGAGGAATATGGTAATAGAGCATTAATTATATTGACAATATTGATAATACATATATACACAAATACTTACGTAGACATTACAGCGCAGGAATAAAACGTTCCAAAAAAAAAAAAAAAAAAAAATAAACACGATCCAAAGACACGCACAAGCGTCAACAAGACACAAAATAAGAAAAGACAGAAAATAAACAGCAGTCGAGTTAACAGACATGTTTGTGGTATTTGGGACCTTCCAGCTGTACATATATTTTGGAGATTTTGGGTGACTTTGTTGTTATGTGTGAAGGACCGTCTTCTTCTGTTTAGCTTGTAAAGAACTTTACTCTATGTGCAGATAGATACATACGATTTTGGAAGTGTTTACCGATGTACAAACACACACACATATATGTATATAGGTATGTGTGTATATATATATATATATATAATATATATATATATATATATATATATATATATATATATATATTTATATGTCTTAGTTCTAGCTGTAATCGAACAGTTTAACATGTTACTTCAATAAGTCCCATGAAAGAAACAAAGGAAATTTAAATAAAACAGTATATTTCGACCAATACACAATCGCCCTCATTTTTACTTTACACACTGAGGAGGACCAATGTGTATTGTGTACCAACCGTGTGTCACACAATTGTACATAATTCCTTCTGTATATATTATGCTTGTATCTGCGCTCTTCACTCGCACTAAAACGAACATGAAAATTCACGTCTCCGGTTTTCCTCTGTGACATTGTCTGTCTTGTAAACATGTTATGTCCTGTTGCCTTGAGGTTTTGTATATAAAGGAGTGTGTTCTATAATATTATAACTCAGTTGATTGCATCCTGCCTTTGAGTTCACAACCTTCTCTCGGCCCGTCACATTGGTGACCCCGGAAGTCAGCTTGCTCACACCGCCTTCCACCCCCACCCCCTCGCCCCTTCATCGTTGGTAGTACTATGGCGGACTCTACGGCAGTTGGTGCTGTGGCCGCTCCATTCAAACTTTCATCGTTTGCCAGCGGAGAGGCGTTTGCTTGGTTTCAGCGCGCAGAAGTCCAGTTTCGTATCAGGGGCGTGACTCGCTCAACCACCAAAGCGGATTATGTTCTCGCGGCGATACCCGAGGACACCTTCCCAGAAATATCCGACTGGCTTTGTGAACAAGGAGACACCCCAATAGCGTATGACGCCCTCAAAACATACCTTCTGCAGCAGTACTCACCGTCGCCAGCCGCCCGTATAGCAAAGCTTTTTTAGCTCTCGCAACAACCGTTGGGGGACTAAAGGGCTTCGCGTGCCCTCAGGGAAATGACCAGTATCGCTCGCCTTCAACCTGCCGCAGACGGCTCTCCTCGTGAGGTGAACCTACTTCGTGCCCTTTGGATACGCCGTTTACCCGAACCTGTACGCGCTGCCATACCCTATGTCGATAGTTTACCCATAAAGGACTTGATGACCAAAGCCGACGCCCTTATGGACAGCCACTTCAAGACCTCCATCAACGCTTCCACCCCTGACGACGAGGGTGCCTATTCAACGTCAACCGAAGCTGACATGAATGCCGTAGGACATACACGCCTACCCCGTGACGTGCCGAAGCGGCGACAAAGCCGCCCACCACCCACCAATCGCTCGCGCCCCAACGAACGACTTTTACAGCCACTTACTACCTCCCATCTGCCGCAGTTTTGCTACTACCACTTCAGATTCGGGACAACCGCGAAGAAATGTGCCAAAGATTGTCAGTGGCCAAAAAACGTGTAAATAGGCCATCGCTTGTGGCGGTGGCCTCCCGTGTTTCTAATCTTTTCTTTTTACAGGATGCAGGAACGGGCGTGCGATTTTTGGTAGACACGGGTGCTTGTCGTTCTCTTTTGCCAAGGAAACTCTTCAAGGCGTCGTAGTCTGTCTACATCTGCCGACGTCCGCTTGGTAGCTGCCAACGGATCTGCGATACCCACCTACGGTTACGAGAACCTCACATTATCGTTCGGAAACGTTAAATTCAATTGGAAGTTTCTTGTTGCTGACGTCACAATGCCAATCCTCGGTGCGGATTTCCTCTTTCATTTCCACCTTCTGGTCGATGTCGCCCACCGACGATTGGTCAACACAGACTCGTACTTGTCGACACCTCTTCAGCCCGCCCCCTCTAACCTCGCTCTCCACATCAGCGCACCCATGGATGCCTACGCCCACCTCCTCACGTCGTACTCGGAAGTTTTCCGTCCAGAACTTCGCCAAACGCCCACAGTTCCTGCCAAGCACAGTATTTATCACCATATCAAGACGACGGGACCCCCAGTCTTCGCAAAATTCAGACGTCTGGCACCGGAACGATTGGCAGCCGCCAAACAGACGATCGCTGAAATGGGGGAAATGGGCCTTTGCCAAAAGGCCTCCAGCCCATGGTCGTCACCCTTTACACATCGTTCTGAAGAAAGACCGCTCCCTCTGTCCGTGCGGGGATTACAGGCGCCTGAACATGCAAACAGAACCGGATCACTACCCCCTCCCAAACATTGCCGACGTGACCTCCTACCTGCACAAAGCGAATGTTTTCTCTACGCTCGACCTCCTGAGTGGGTATTATCAGGTGTCTATGAACCCAGAAGACATCCCCAAGACCGCCATCACCACTCCGTTTGGTACATACACCTTCAATTACTCCTGTTTTGGCCTTCGTAATGCTGGGGCAACGTTTCAACGTCTCATGGATGGCATCTTAGGGGACCTCCCTTTCTGTGTATGTTATGTGGACGACATACTTGTGTTCTCCTCCTCAAAAGAGGGAACACCTCCGTCACCTGCGCATCGTGCTCGACCACCTGCAACAAAACGGCCTTGTAGTACGGTACTACAAGTGTACGTTTGGCGCCAACGAAGTGCCGTTCTTAGGGCACCATATCACTCCTGAAGGAGTCCATCCCCTCCCTGAGAAGGTAGCAGCCGTTCAGAACTTCCCCGTGCCCTCGACCGTCAAAGCTCTGCAGGAATTCTTAGGCATGATCAACTATTATCACCGTTTTCTGCCAGCCATTGCCGCCACTCTTGCTCCCCTCTACGCCTCCCTCAAGGGCAAGCCAAAGGACCTGAAGTGGGGTCCCCTTCAAGAAGCAGCCTTCGCAATGCAAAGAAGGCCCTATCAACTGCTGCGGCTCTCACTTTTCCTATCCCACACGCCCCTCTCCTTCTCTCCACCGATGCCAGCGACGTCGCTATTGGTGCAGTACTCGAGCAGGTGGTCAAAGGCTCGCCCCGCCCATTGGCCTTCTTCAGCAGAAAACTGTTCAAGATCGAGAATTGCTGGCGGTGCACTTGGCTGTCCGTCACTTTCGCCATTTCTTAGAAGTACGCCCTTCGTCATTTGCACAGACCACATGCCTCTGGTGCACGCCTTTACTCGACAGTCTGACGCCTGGTCCGCCCATGAACGCCGACATCTCTCCGCCGTGGCTGAATACAATTGCACCCTCCAAAACGTCCCTGGGAAAATGAATCCCGTTGCCGATGCCCTGTCAAGAAACACGTTGGCTGCCGTTCAACTGGGATTGGATTACAACGCCTTGGCTGAAGCCAAACAACAGGATCCAGAGTATCAAGCTTGTAGGACATCCTGCACGTCCCTTCGTTGGGAAGACTTTCCCCTCGAAGACTCCAACACCACCCTCCTCTGTGACGTCAGTACTGGTAGACCGCGACCTTGGATTCCTGCTCCCATGTGCCGACAGGTGTTTGATTTCATTCACGGCCTTTCACATCCCTCGTGCCGTTCTACTGCACAGCTGCTGAAGGCAAAGTTCATTTGGCACGGCATTTCTAAGGATGCTAAGGATTGGGTCCGCGCCTGTACTTCTTGCCAAACTTCCAAAGTACATCGACACACGGATTCAGGAGTGGGCACCTTTCCTCAACCTCAGCGTCGTTTCGCACACATTCACGTCGACGTTGTAGGCCCCCTACCCACATCACAAGGACATCGTTACCTGTTTACCGTCATCGACCGCTCCACTCGTTGGCCTGAAGCCATTCTCATGGAAACTGCAACGTCCGCCTCATGTACATCTGCCTTACTCTCTGGATGGATTTCAAGATTCGGTATCCCTGAGCATATTACTTCTGACAGGGGAACCACTTTCACCTCTCAATTGTGGACGTCATTAGCGAATCTCCTGAGCACCACCCTACATCAGACAACGGCCTACAACCCCGCTGCCAATGGAATGGTTGAACGTTTTCATCGCACCCTCAAAACAGCTTTGATGTCCCGCTGCAAGGATTGCAACTGGTTTACTCAGCTTCCCTGGGTCCTCCTGGGACTAAGGACCACTCCTAAAGACGCCCTCGACGTCTCGGCAGCTGAAATGGTGTATGGCGACCCGTTGGTCGTCCCTGCCGAATTTTTTCCTTCTACAACCTCCTCCGACGATCTCCAGCGCATACGTCACGTCGTGGGAAAATTTACCCCGTGCTGCCAGACTTACAAGCCCCCAGTGAAGCATCACATACCAGCGGACTTGCACTCTGCAACGCATGTCTTCCTGCGCAACGACACCAGCAAGCCACCACTAACGCCCCCTTACACGGGCCCTTTCCTTGTGATCCAACGCAGTCCGAAAGCATTCCTCCTAAACATTCGGGGCAAAGAAGACTGGGTCTCCATTGACCGTCTAAAACCTGCTTATCTTCTGCCAGATGACCCACCTACAGTTCGCCTCTCTAGATCAGGGCTCCCTATTTAACATGTATAGTATGTCATTTTTAGGGGGGGGGGGAGCCATGTACTAAGCGTATGTCACACAATTGTACATAATTCCTTTTGTATATATTATGCTTGTATCTGCGCTCTTCCCTCGCACTAAAACGAACATGAAAATTCACGTCTCCGGTTTTCCTCTGTGACATTGTCTGTCTTGTAAACATGTTATGTCCTGTTGCCTTGAGGTTTTGTATATAAAGGAGAGTGTTCTATAATATTATAACTCAGTTGATTGCATCCTGCCTTTGAGTTCACAACCTTCTCTCGGCCCGTCATAATTGATCGAAATATAGTGATATATTGATATTTCCTTTGTTTCTCTCAAAGACACACACACACACACACACACACACACATATATATATATATATATATATATATATATATATATATATATATATATATATATATATATATATCCACACACATAGTCCATATCACCACGTATTTTAATAACAAATTACAAATATAGATAATTTTACATATCTCTAGTCAGATAATTACAGTAAAAAATTCCAGCATTCAACTCTCAGCCCTGTCATGCAAACTACCTCTTAAAACAGTGCGTGCCCAAGTTTATGCCGGCGGACATGCCACCCATTCGCACTTTAATATCAGTACGCAGTGTATTCCGGTAATTCAAGTTCCGGTTATGGCATCGTTTCCCGTCGGTTAATGCCTTCCTTCATCTCTAATTAGTGTGATTGCGTAGTTATGATGGTGTTGCTTTTTATATTTTTTTAAATTTTATATATTTTATATATTTTATATTTATAATTTTTTTATTATTAATGGGTCCTCCTGGGAAATGATTTTTTTTTTTAACAGCGTGGGTGTTTCTTTTTATATTTTTTTATATTTTATATATTATATATTTATTTTATATATTTTTTATGTTTTTATATTTTTTATTATTAATGGTTCCTCCTGTTTTTTTTTTTTTTTTTTTTTTTGGAATAGCGTGGGTTTGGGGTTAGAGTTATAGTTCAAAGGCTTAAAATCCGCTCATGAATGACAGAGGCAAGGGAGTTTGGCATTGCCCTATTAAGCAGGACAATGCCCTAGAGACTGACTACATATACATATGATCAGCACCCAAGCCCCCTCTCCATCCAAGCTAGGACCAATGAGGGCCAGGCAATGGCTACTGATGACTCAGCAGATAGACCTATAGATTCTCCCAAACCCAACAAGCTTAGCTCACAAGGATGGTGAGGTTGCGGCGACCAAAGAAAGTAACGAGTCTGGGTGATACTGGAACCCCAGTGTGGCGTTCACCAGTCAGGGACGTTACCACATCGATCACCACAATTCTGTAGTTATTTGAGTTGAAGTGTGGAATGAACTAATGTTCATTTAAATAGAGAAAGTCACATGACATTGAGGGGGTATAATGTTACTTGAGCGATACCTGTTGGTAACAGACACAAATGAAGAATGAGGCCAAGAAATACTAGAGGGGCACTCAGTAGAGCTCAGACCTTGACCTTGATCTTGACCTTAACATTTATTAATTGGCGTGGATTTTTATTCACTCGAGTATGAACCAAGTTTTGAAGTCTCTGTTTCAACGATGTCCTAACTTATGGCTGATTACGTGAATTGCATATTTTGTTTGACCTTGACCTTCCAAAATTGAATCCTTTCCAGCTTTTAACGTAACAGTTAATCCCTGCAAGTTTCATTACTCTACGATTAAAATTGTGACTAGGAACCTGTTCACAAACATAAACCCATGCAAATTACAGTAGCACAAACAGGGACGAAAACATAACCTCCTTCCAACTTCGTTGATTAAGGTAATGAATATACAAACAGCTCCAGTATGAAACAAGATGTAAATAATAAAAAAAAATAGATGAATGCTTGCAAGAAACAAAATTATAATTAAATGTATGCAAATTCTGTAATCTAATTTACCTTTCCCTGCGAATGTTGAAGTTATAAAATGGAAATTAAAACGCTTCAAAGACTTTGCAAAAAAAAAAAAAAAAAATGCTAAAAATCATGGAAAGTATAAAAGGTTTGAAACACTATTATTAACTAACTTTTCCACCAATTTTAACGAATATTTATCATCTTTGATATCTAATTCTGTAAAAATGTCCATCACTGTTGGAATATATAATAAGGGATTGCTGTATTTGAATGATACCTGGTAATGGTTTACTATATTTGAATGATGTCTGATAATGGATTACTATATCTGAATGATGTCTGATAATGGATTACTATATTTAAATGGTGTCTGATAATGACTTGCTATATTTAGATGTCTGATAAGGATTGCTATATATGAATGATGTCTGGTAATGGGTTGCTATATATGAATGTCTGGTAGTGGATTGCTATATATGAATGGTGTCTGGTAATGGATTGCTATATTTGAATAATGTTTGATAGTGTAGTGCTATGTTTGAATGATGTGGGATCATGAATTGCTGTATTTGAACGATGTAGGATAACGGATTGCTATATTTGAATGATGTCTGATAATTGATTATTATATTTGAATGATGTCTGATAATAGATTGCTATATTTGAATGACATCTGATATTGTATTGCTGTATTTGAATGAAGTCTGATAATAGATTGCTATATTTGAAGGACATCTGATATTGTATTGCTATATTTGAATGATGTCTGATTATAGATTATTATATTTGAATGATGTCTGATAATGGATTGCTATATTTGAATGATGTCTGGTAATAGATTGTTATATCTGCATGATGTCTGATATTATATTGCTTTATTTGAATTATTTATGATATTGGATCGCTATATTTGAATGATGATTGATAATGGATTGTTATATTTGAATTATGTCAGGTAATGGATTGCTATATTTGAATGATATCTGATAATAGATGGCTATATTTGAATGATGTCTGGTAATGGATTGCTATATTTGAACGATGTAGTATAATGGATTGCTGTATTTGAACGATGTAGGATAATGGATTGCTGTATTTGAATGATGTCTGGTAATAAATTATTATATTTGAACGATGTCTGATAATGGATTGCTATATTTGAATGGTGTCTGGTAATAGAGCGTTATATTTGAAAGAGGTCTGATATTATATTGCTTTATTTGAATGATGTCTGATAATGGATTGCTATATTTGAATGTTGCCTTCAAGAAGCGCAAGAAACTAAGACAATCTTCAGATAGAAATTATAAAGTTTCACTTCCCTCCAGAATCTCCACGTTGGCCATATAATAAAAAAAAAACTTTTGTTTATCCAAACTTTTCCTTATTTAAGTAATAGCTCATTCAGGGGTTGGGGAGTGGGGGTGGGGGGGGGGGAGTAATCTCTTGCCAGTAAGGGTAGCTAATAGATGCTACGTCACCTATGGGAAAAGTTGAAATTGAAAGCGAGTTATTCTACCCCAGTTTTTGTTATTTGTTGTGTGTGTGTGTGTGTGTGTGTGTGTGTGTGTGTGTGTGTGTGTGTGCGTTCTGTGAAATATGGGCCAGTTACCATGAGGATGGAAGAAAGATTTTCCGGAATCAATTGGGTGTCAAATTTTATTTTTCATAGTTTGTTTATTTTTATTATTATTTTTTTTTTCATCATCATCATCATCATAATCATCTCCTACGCCTATTTTCGTCATCATCATCATCTCCTACGCCTATTTTCATCATCATCATCATCTCCTACGCCTACTTTCATCATCATCATCATCATCATCTCCTACGCCTATCTACGCTAAGGGCATCGGTTAGATCTCGATAGTCGTCTCTATCTTCAGCTTTCAATTCAATCCTCCATTCAGCATCTCTTACTTCACATTTCATAGTCCCTCAGCCATGTAGGTCTGGGTCTTCTAACCCTTCTAGTGCCTTGTGAAGCCCATTTGAAAGGTTAGTGGACCAATCTCTCTAAGGGAGTGCGAAGAGCATGCCCAAACCAGCTATCTACCCCTCGCCATGATTACATCCACATATATATATCTTATAGTTTCATTTCTAATCCTGTCCTGCCATTTAACTCCCAATATTCTTCTGAGGGCTTTGTTCACAAATCTACACAATCTGTTAGATATTGTTTCATTTTCCCATACAGTAACATGGATATCACAAAAACTGATATATAACGTGGTTTGTATGTGTGATTTCAGGCTATTTGATTTCCAAATTTTACTCGGCCTAGCCATTATCTGGTTTGCTTTTTTTCAATCTTTCATTAAACTCCAATTATAAACACCATGTATTAGAGATCATAGTTCCTAAATATATAAATGATTCTGCTTCATTAATCCTTTCTCCTTCCAAGGATATTTCATCTCCAATGCATCTTCCATTCTCATCATCTCTATATTTCTTCTATTTATCTTGAGTTCAATCTTACGTGATATTTCATGCATTCTGGTAAGCAGGTTTTGCAATTCCTGTGGTGTTCTGCAAATAAGAACAGCGTCATCAGCATACTCTAGGTCAGATAATTTCCTGTTACCAATCTCGTCCAATCGTTCTTCACCATCCCCAACTGTTCTATGAATTACAAAATCTATGAGGAGAAGGACAAACAACATAGGTGACAACACCTTCCCTTGGAGTACTCCAATGTTCACTGGAAATTCCTTTGATAGAACGCCAATAACATTAACTTTGCACTTGGAATGCTCACGAACAGACTTTTATAGGTATTGTTGATTTGATTCCGCTTTGCTTCCGAAATATTTACTTTAGATCTCTTGCAAAAATATATAATATTCCTAAATATTTTTCATTAAATCATTATTTTGTCA
>NC_090742.1:65766178-65779150 GCF_036898095.1 Palaemon carinicauda | reverse complement strand
CGTCAACAAGACACAGAAAATAGGAAAAGGCAGAAAATAAACAGCAGTCGAGTTAACAGACATGTTTGTGTTATTTGGGACCTTGCAGCTGTATATATATATATTTTGGAGATTTTGGGTGACTGCGTTGTTATGTGTGAAGGACCGTTTTCTTCTCTTTAGCTTGTAAAGAATTTTACTCTATGTTGAGATAGATACATACGTTTTTGGTAGTGTTTACCGATGCACACACACACACACACACATATATATATATATATATATATAAATATATATATATATATATATATATATGTGTGTGTGTGTGTGTGTGTTTGTGTCTTTGTTATAACTGTAATCGATGAGTTTAACATGTTTCTTCAAAAAGTCTCATAAAGAAACGAAAGAAATGTAAATAAATCGCTATATTTCGACCAAAACACATTAGCCCTCATTTTTACTTTACACACTGAAGAGGGACAATGTGTATTGGTCGAAATATAGTGATTTATTTAAATTTCCTTTGTTTCTTCTACGGGCCTTTTTGAAGAAACACACACACACACACACACACACACACACATATATATATATATATATATAATGTGTGTGTATATGTGTCTATATATATATACATATATATATATATATATATATACATTTATATATATACATATATATATATATATATATATATGTATATATATATATGTACATTTATATGTATATATGTATATATGTATATATATATACACATATATATATATATATACATTTATATATATATATATATATATATATATCTCCACACGAATAGTCCATATCACCACGTATTTTAATAACAAATATCAAATTTAGATGATTAAGCCTATCTCTAGTCAGATAATTAGAGTAAAAAATTCCAGCATTTAACTCTCAGCCCTGTCATGGAAACTACCTCTTAAAACAGTGCGTACCCAAGTTTATGCCGGCGGACATGCCACCCATTCGCGCTTTAATATCAGTACGCAGTGTATTCCGGTAATTCAAGTTCCGGTTATGGCATCGTGTCCCGTCGGCAAATGCCTTCCTTCGTCTCTAATTAGTGTGATTGCTTAGTTATGATGGTGTTGCTTTTTATATTTTATTATATTTTATATATTTTATATTTTATATATTTATGATTTTTTATTATTAATGGGTCCTCCTGGGAAATGGTTGTTTTTTTTTCTTTTTTGAACAGCGTGGGTGTTTCTTTTTATATTTTTTTATATTTTATATATTATATATTTATTTTATAAATTTTTATGTTTTTTATATTTTTTTATTATTAATGGTTCCTCCTGGGAATTTTTGTTTTTTCCAACAGCGTGGGTTTGGGGTTAGAGTTATAGTTTAAAGGCTTAAGATCTGCTCATGAATGGCAGAGGCAAGGAACAGTGACATTGCCCTATCAAGTAGGACAATGTCCCTAGAGACTGACCACATATACATATGATCAGCATCCAAGCCCCCTCTCCATCCAAGCCAGGACCAAGGAGGGCCAGGCAATGGCTGCTGATGACTCAGCAGATAGACCTATAGGCTCTCCCAAATCCAACAAGCTTAGCTCACAAGGATGGTGAGGTTGCGGCGACTAAAGAAACTAATGAGTTTGAGCGGGACTCGAACCCCAGTCTGGTGTTCACCAGTCAGGGACGTTACCACATCGGTCACCATAATTCTATAGTTAGGTAAGTGGAAGTATGGAATGAACTAATGTTCATTTAAATAGAGAAAGTCATATGTTATTGAGGTGGTATAATGTTACTTGAGCGATACCTGTTGGTAACAGACATAAATGAAGAATGAGGGCAAGAAATACTAAAGGGGCACTTAGTAGAGCTCAGACCTCCACCTCGGCATCTTATTTTTCGACCTTTTACTCGACCATGACCTTGCCCTTAACATGTATTAATTAACGTGGATTTTTATTCACTCGGATATGAACCAACTTTTGAAGTCTCTGTCAACGATGTCCTAACTTTTAGCTGATTACGTGAATTTGATAATTTGCTTGATCTTGACCTTGACCTTCCAAAATTGAATCCTTTCCAGCTTTTAACGTAACAGTTAATCCCTGCAAGTTTCATTACTCTAAGATTAAAATTGTGACTAGGAACCTGTTCACAAACATAAACACATGCAAATTACAAAAACACAAACAGGGACGAAAACATAACCTCCTTCCAACTTCGTTGACTATGGTAATGAATATACAAACAGCTTCGGTATGAAACAAGATGTAAATAATAAAAGAAATAGACGAATGCTTGCAAGAAAACTAAATTATAATTAAATGCATGCAAATTCTGTAATCTAATTTACCTTTCCCTGCGATTGTTGAAGTTATGAAATGGAAATTAAAACGCTTCAAAGACTTTGGATAAAAAAATGAATGCTAAAAATCATGGAAAGTATAAAAGGTTTGAAACACTATTATTAACTAACTTTTCCACTATTTTAACGAATATTTATCATCTTTGATATCTAATTTTGTAAAAATGTCCATCAGTGTTGGAATAAATAATAAGGGATTGCTGTATTTGAATGATGCCTGGTAATGGTTTACTATATTTGAATGATGTCTGATAAGGATTGCTATATATGAATGATGTTTGGTAATGGGTTGCTATATATGAATAATGTCTGATAAGGCTTGCTATATAGGAATGATGTCTGGTAACGGGTTGCTATATATGAATGTCTGGTAGTGGATATCTATATTTGAATGATGTCTGATAGTAGATTTCTATAATTGAATGATGTCTGATAATGTATTGCTCTATTTGAATGATGTCTGATAATGGATTGCGATATTGGAATGATGTCTGATAATGGATTATTATATTTGATCGATGTCTGATAATAGATTGCTATATTTGAATGATGCCTGAGAATGGATTGCTATATTTGAATGATGTCTGATAGTGTATTGCTATATTTGAATGATGTCTGGTAATAGATTGCTGTATTTGAAAGAGGTCTGATATTATATTGCTTTATTTGAATGATGTCTGATAATGGATTACTATATTTGAATGATGTCTGGTAATGGATTGCTATATTTGAATGATGTTTGGTAGTGTATTGCTATATTTGAATGATGTCTGATAATGGATGGCTATATTTGAATGATGTCTGGTAATGGACGGCTATATTTGAATGGTGTCTGATGATAGATGGCTATTTTGAATGATGGCTGATAGTGAATTGCTATATTTGAATGATGTCTGATAATGGATTGCTATATTCAAATGAGGTCTGGTAATGGATTGCTATATTCAAATGAGGTCTGGTAATGAGTTGCTATATTTAAATGATGTCTGATAATGGATTGCTATATTCAAATGAGGTCTGGTAATGGATTGCTATATTCAAATGAGTCTGGTAATGAGTTGCTATATTTAAATGATGTCTGATAATGGAATGCTATGTTTGAATGATGCCTTCAAGAAGCGCAAGAAACTAAGACAATCTTCAGATAGAAATTAAAAAGTTTTACTTCCCTTCAGAATCTCCACGTTGGCCATATGATTAAAGAAAAACTTTTTGTTTATCCCAACTTTTCCTTATTTAAGTAATAGCTCATTCAGGGGTTGAGGGGGTGGGTGGTGGGGAGTAATCTCTTGCCATTAAGGGTAGCTAATAGATGCTACGTCACCTATTGGAAAAGTTGAAATTGGATGCAAGTCATTCTACCCCAGTTTTTGTTATTTGTTGTGTGTGTGTGTGTGTTCTGTGAAATATGGGACAATTACCATGAGGATGGAAGAAAGATTTTCCGGAATCAATTGGGTGTCAAATTTTATTTTTCATAGTTTTTTTTTTTTTTTAATATTATTGTGTTTTCATCATCATCATCATCATCTCCTACGCTTATCTACGCAAAGGGCATTGGTTAGATCTCGCTAGTCGTCTCTATCTTCAGCTTTCAATTCATTCCTTCATTCATCATCTCTTACTTTACATTTCATAGTCCTCAGCCATGTAGGCCTGGGTCTTCTAACCCTTCTAGTGCCTTGTGAAGCCCATTTGAAAGGTTAGTGGACTAATCTCAATAGGGGAGTGCGAAGAGCATGCCCAAACCAGCTATCTACCCCTCACCATGATCACATCCACATATATATCTTATAGTTTCATTTCTAATCCTGTCTGCCATTTAACTCCCAATATTCTTCTGAGGGCTTTGTTCACAAATCTACACAATCTGTTGAATATTGTTTCATTTTCCCATACAGTAACATGGATCTCACAAAACTGATATATAACATGCTTTGTAAGTGTGATTTCAGGCTACTTGATTTCCAAATTTTACTCAGCCTAGTCATTATCTGTTTGTTTTTTTTTCAATCTTTCATTAAACTCCAATTATAAACACCATGTATTAGAGATCATAGTTCCTAAATATATAAATGATTCTGCCTCATTAATCCTTTCTCCTTCCAAGGATATTTCATCTTCCAATGCATCTTCCATTCTCATCATCTCTATCTTTCTTCTATTTATCTTGAGTTCAATCTCATGTGATATTTCATGCATTCTGGTAAGCAGGTTTTGCAATTCCTGTGGTGTTCTGCAAATAAGAACAGCGTCATCAGCATACTCTAGGTCAGATAATTTCCTGTTATCAATATAGTCCAGGACAAACAACATAGGTTACAACACATTCCCTTGGAGTACTCCAACGTTCATTGGAAATTCCTTTGATAGAACGCCAGTAACATTAACTTTGCACTTGGAATGGTCACGAAAAGACTTTTTTAGGTATTGTTAATTTGATTGCGCTTTGCTTCCGAAATATTTATTTTAGATCTCTTGCAAAAATCATTATTTTGTCAATCATGTTTTTCATATTTACTTTGTAACAGTGTTCTGGCTCATATCCATATTAGCATGTGGATTCGAAAAACGAGGATATAATACTTAATTACTACTTACTACTTTACTTCGTATTCATTTGATTATCATTCATTTTCCGAATTGCCCTAAACCCTAATCAAGCTATTTCGCGAGAAATCTTCAGATTGGCTCACCTTATCGCTCCCCACCCGGAGCCAAGAGGCTTCTCTTTAGCTCCCAACGAAGGCAATAAATCCTTTGGTGCGGTGTTTGTAGTTAGGGAGGTAAAAGGACCTGGCTCCGTTTCATTTCTACGATTGGAAGGAGTTTCCCAGATTGGATACGTGGACGCTGATTATATGAATGCTGGAAATTGAAGGGCGAATTTCTCGTGTAAAGACTTCCCCTACAAATATATCCCCCACCCTCTCTCTCTCTCTCTCCCTCTCTCTCTCTCCTCTCTCTCTCTCTCTCTCTCTCTGATTATAAAAATGCTGGAAATTGAAGGTCGAATTTCCCAAGTAAAGACTTCCTCTACAAATCTCTCTCTCTCTCTCTCTCTCTCTCTCTCTCTCTCTCTCACTGATTATATGAACGCTGGAAATTGAAGGTCGAATTTTTCTTGTTAAGACTTCCCCTACAAATAAATTCCCCCCCCCTCTCTCTCTCTCTCTCTCTCTCTCTCTCTCTCTCTGATTATATGAATGTTGGAAATTGAAGGTCGAATTTTTCTTGTAAAGATTTCCCCTACAAATAAATTCCTCTCTCTCTCTCTCTCTCTCCTCTCTCTCTCTCTCTCACTGATGATATGAATCCTGGAAATTGAAGGTCGAAATTTTCTTGTAAAGATTTCCCCTACAAATAAATTCCTCTCTCTCTCTCTCTCTCTCTCTCTCTCTCTCTCTCACTGATGATATGAATCCTGGAAATTGAAGGTCGAATTTTTCTTGTGAAGACTTCCCCTACAAATAAATTTCCTCTCTCTCTCTCTCTCTCTCTCTCTCTGATTATATGAGTGCTGGAAATTGAAGGTCGAATTTCTCTTGAAAAGTCGTTTCAAATATATCCTCTCTCTCTCTCTCTCTCTCTCTCTCTCTCTCTCTCTCTCTCTCTCGAAAAGTTAGGTGATTAATCTGGTCTTAAAAAACACGGTCAATGCCATGAAAAATTGAGGAAATTTTTCTTATCTTTTCAAACTTATCTAAGTGAAAATTCTTCCAGAATCAAACCATTGTTCTCTAGTCTTGGGTAGTGCAATAGCCTGTGTACCATGGTATTCCAGTGTTTTGGGTTAGAGTTCTCTTGCTTCAGTGTACACTAAGGCACACTATTCTGTCTAATTTCTCTCCCTCTTGTTTTGTTAAAGTTTTTATAGTTTATATAGGAAATATTTATTTTAATGTTGTTACTCTTTTTAAAATATTTTATTTTTCCTTGTTTCCTTTCCTCACAGGGCTGTTTTCCCTGTTAGGGCCCCTGGGGTTATAGCATCCTGCTTTTCCAGCTGGGGTTGTAGCTTAGCAAGTAATAATAATAATAATAATAATAATCATAATAATATGTGAAAATTCTTCCAGTTTGACACCAAAGTTATTTTATCATCAACATTGGTCAGCTTTGATTTAAACTAATTCAAATTTGTAATGAATTTGCTCTACATACCCGTTTATGATGTGCATATTCTGGATGCTTGCTGGGAAGGGAAATGAAACTTTAAAGGGTATTAAAGTATGTTTTAATCACATTATACATGTGATGATTTAATTCTTGCAAAATACTCACATACACGATTAGAAAGGTTTAACAGGCTTGTGATAGAATGGATAAAGATATTATTATTATTATTATTATTATTATTATTATTATTATTATTATTATTATTACTTGCTAAGCTACAACCCTAGTTGGAAAAGGGAGATGCTATAACCCCAGGGGCCCCCGCGGGGAAAATAGCCTGATTGTAGAAACGTAAATATACGTAATCATTAAACATAGTAGGCGTCTTTCAATTGTGTGTCATCTTCCCTCAGAATTTCTCATTTCCCCTTAAAATGGTATAGATGTGAGGAGAAAAGGACTTGAGATAGGCCTGAGCCTGATAGCCGTGGGCTACGTTCCAAGTTTTAATAATTTTATTATAGGCCGCAAGAGAACGAGGAAAATTTAGAGGATGAATCAACTAAACCAAACCATTTGGGATATTCAGTTTTTTTCCATCATTGTATTTTCAATATAACAAATTGGACTAAAATAGATTTCGTAACATTGATACATTTGAACTCAATAAGTATTGGTAACAAATAGGATTAGTTAACAATGTGCGCTTGCGTGCATGTATGTTGTTTAAAGGTTTAAAGGTCACTCATCAATGGCAGAGGTAAGGGACAGTGACATTGCCCTATCGAGCAGGACAATGCCCTAGAGACTGACCATATATGCATATGATCAGTGCCCAAGCTCCCTCTCCACCCAAGCTAAGACCAAGGAGGGCCAAGCAGTGGCTGCTGACGACTCAGAAGATAGACCTATAGGCTCCCCTAAACTCCCCCACCATCCTTAGATCGCAAGGATGGTGAGGTTGCAGCGACCAAAGAAACTAATGAGTTTGATTGGGACTCGAACCGAAGTCTGGCGATCACCAGTCAGGAACGTTACCACATCGGCCACCACATATCTTGTTGTTGTTGTTGTTGTTGTGTTTTAAAGGCTGCAGGTCAGCTAGATTGCTGTTGTACTTTGCAACGTTGGTTCACCATACACGATCTAATTTAGTAAAATTGTAATTATCTTTAATCTAAATTGAGAATGTTCTTCAAGATTTAAATAAGGGGATGGATAATAGAATAAGTGCCATTAATGGTTTGAAGAATGATTTTCCATCTCTATGCTATGTGTACACTTATATAAATAAGTGTGGCTGTAATGAATACGATATATTCTTTACAAATATGAATATGGACGGAACACATTGAAAGAAGAATTTATATATATATATATATATATATATATATAAAATATATTAATATATACGTAATTGTATTATATGTGTATATATTCTATGAATATATAAAAGTACAAATTATATATATATATATATATATATATGTATATATACTGTATATATAATTGTAAATGTGTATATATACTATATATATATATATATATATATATGTGTATATATATATATATATATATATATAAAATGTATGTGCATAGATATATGCATATATAAAAGTGCAAATTTATATATATATATATATATATATATATAAAGGTACAAATTATATATATCTCATATATGTGTGTATATATGTGCACACATATACACACGAACAGCTCCCTTCAGAAATAAAGCACACTAACCCGAATAAGGGCAGCGGTAAAACAACTAAATTACCTCGTTGGCAACTCTATGAATCGATTATCCTTAACCGAGTTAAATGTGTCACAAATGAAATAATTGTGTTTTCGTTCTCCCTCTCTCGCTCTGCTCGCTTTCTCGTTAGGCCGGTTATAAAGTTTTGTGAATTGGATTTTTTTTATAGATTTGAATCGCAAATTTGTATTTCCCCGAAGTGTAGTGGTATAGTCAGTCAGTGAAAAAAAAATCTCTCTCTCTCTCTCTCTCTCTCTCTCTCTCTCTCTCTCTCTCTCTATATATATATATATATATATATATACATATATATATATATTCTCATGTATGTTTAGTTATTTATATGAAGACGATAGATTGACGAGCTAAGAAAATTTACATGTATAGACAGGCAGAGAAAGACGTCAAACAGACGAGTGTGGAAGGACATGTCTGAGGCTTTTGTCCTGCCCTGGAATAGCAATGGCTGATGATGATTGATATTATATATATATATATATATATATACATATATATATATATATATATATACATATTTATATATAGAAATGCTTCTATATATATGTATATATATATATATATATATATATGTATATGTTTATGTATGTATGTATGTATGTATGTATTACTTTTAACTGTAAATGAACAGTTTCACGGTGTACAGTAAATTGAAAACAAGAGTAAACAGGGACAGTTTATATATGAAAGCAAAAAGATGTTTAAAGGTGACTCATGAATGGCAGAGGCAAAGGACATTGACATTACCCTAGCGAGCAGGAGAATGCCCTTGAGACTGACCATATATTATATCATCAACGTCCAAGCTCCCTCTCCACCCAAGGACCAGGGAATGCCAGGCAATGGCTGATGATGACTCGGCAGACAAACCTATAACCTCAGCTCTCAAGGATGGTAAGGTTGCATCGACCAAAGGAACTAACGAATCTGAGCTGGACTCGAACCCCCATCTGGCAAACACCAGGTTGAGACGTTACCAGTCAGGCCACAACAACCCTAATTTCAATTGTTTTAAGAAGGTTGTATTTTGTGTGTGTGTTTGTGTGCGCGCGCACGCTCGCTCGTGGTGTATAAGTTCAAGATGGTACGTCTTTTTAATCTTCATCACTTTGTAGAATGAATAAGAGTTTGGTAACCTGCCGTGTATATGTCACGCCCTTCATATTACTCCATGACGAGGGTCTATCAGTTTATGGAGATTTCCTCATTATAAATTTAAAGGGATACAGGTCCTAAAGAAAGCTTCTTAAAATCCACCATTTAGGTATTTTAAAGGTTTCGGCGAAGCAGCATTTCCGATTTTTGTAGAACGTTAGGCTGATGTTTATTTAGTATTAGAAATTAATTAGTGGAATTAATAATGTTCAAAGACCATTAAGGTCTTATTTAGTATAGACAACTTTATTTGTTTATGTTTGGGAAGATTTTTCATTCTTTTTTCATGTTTGGGAAGATTTTCTCCTTTTATTTATTTGCGTTTGGGAAGCTTTTTCTTTTTATTTATTCATGTATGAGAAGATTTTTTCCTTTTATTTTTTCTGTTTTGGAAGATTTTCTTCTTTTATTTATTTTTGTTTGGGAAGATTTTCTTCTTTTATTTATTTGCGTTCGGGAAGCTTATTCTTTTTATTTATTTATGTATGAGAAGATTTTTTCCTTTTATTTTTTTTTGTTTGGGAAGATTTTCTTATTTTATTTATTTTTGTTTGGGAAGATTTTCTTCTTTTATTTATTTTTGTTTGGGAAGATTTTTTTCTTTTATTTATTTTAGTTTGGGAAGATTTTGCCCCCATTTTTTAGCCAGCAATAATATCATTTAAGCAGCCTTTGGAAGGAACCTGTCGACTATCTTTTATAGGCTAGATTTCAACGAGCAACATTCATTGAAATGACCTTGCCCAAAAGGAGAAGAATTCCTGAAATTACCAACGAAGAAGCTAATTAGTAATTAGTTCACTACAGGACAAAGACATTAGACATGTCCTCCCACTCGCGTGTTTATAAGGTCTTTCTATGCCAGTTTATACCCGCAAATTTTCTTAGCTCGTCAATCCATCGTCTCTTCTTTCTTCATTTGTTTCTCTTGCAATTTCTAGGATCCCACTCTGTTATTCTTTATATATATATATATATATATATATGTGTGTGTGTGTGTATATATATATATATATATATATATATTCATGTATATATTTATTATGTTTTTGAAGGATTTTATATTGATGTTTTTTTTCACATATTTCTGTTAAGTGAAGCTTGTTTTTGAAGGTTTTTTTTATTTGCACGCTTCATATCTTTGAAATGTATCTTTCTTTTTCAATAATAATATGATTAATAATAACCATAAGAAATAGATGATGATGACGATCGAATTTAAATTTGTATGAGAATATATTATCTTATTGAGTCATTCACTCGTTATTTTTATTTTGTAACTATGTGTATATATATATATATATATATATATGTGTATATATATATATATATATATATGTATATCTATATATATAATATATACATATATATATTCATATATATAGATATATCTATATGTATATATTATAAATAATATATATATATATATATATATATATATATATTTATCGAAACCTAGTCCTAAATGTAAAGAACAAATTTCTGTTTCCCTTTTCGTATGTCAAAGTGAAAACAAAAAAAGAAAATTACTTAGAAGAATGGGTAAAAGAAAGTATCAAGTAATGGAATAATTGGATTGTTTTTACATGATAATAAAATAAAGAACTAGATATATGGTGCTTGAAAGATAAAAATAACTATGCTACATCAAACAAAAGGTGTATGTTGATAGAGATAATAAATAGGATGATTGTCTTGTTAAGAAATGTAAACACAGGTGGATGATTTAATAACAAGAATCACCATCAAACTGCATCGGAGCTTATTGTCCGTATTGGGATCATTAATACTTTTATACTTTTCATTCTTGTTAATGTCCTCATAGTATTTTTGTTTAGAAATTCACATATTTTTGGTTAGCATGTATATCATAATTTATGAATTTATAATATATAAGATTAGGAGGATTAATTGAGATGGTTTATTTGTGTATTTTCAATATAAGTAATAGATTCATGTCCCAATATAGTTTCGATAAAATCGCAAATATTTTGTTTTAAACACATACACACACACACACACACACACACACACACATATATATATATATATATATACACACATATTTATATACACTGTCAATTTTTAATCGAATTAGTTTTTTCTCAATGATATATATATATATATATATATACATATAAACAGAAAGATGAATAAATCTGTGTTCGTAATTTCTCCCGGTCCATCTGTATTAAACAATAATATTTATTTACCTATTCTCGGTAATTCAAAAATATCCCTCTTTACTGGCAATATACATTAAGGGACGTTTTCAGAATATCTGGAATTTATTGCAATAGTATTTACTTTGCTATCAGTTTATGTTCATTATTTACCTTTCATTAAGGAGGGTTACTGCAGGTTTTCCCAAAAGGGGATGGCACAAATCCTTATATTATTCACTTCCCCGGGTGGGCAGAGAGAGAGAGAGAGAGAGAGAGAGAGAGAGAGAGAGAGTTTTGATTTCGAATTTAAACAAGTTTGCATTTAAACAATCCTTTTGACGGTGATATATATATATATATATAATATATGTGTGTGTGTGTGTGTGTGTGTATGTATACGTAAATATATGCAGTATTTATATATATATATATATATATATATACTGTATATGGGAATAGTTAAATATTTCTGTTTATGGAATTGCTTATAAGTGGAATGCTCTAGAAAGTGTGTGTATGTGTATATATATTTTTGTGTAGATCTTCCTCTACATCTGCTGCTCCTTCGCAGAAAACCCCCCAAAAATCTCTCTTTACAACTTCACCTTCGCCCCAGAATTTTCCTTCCCAGACAACAATGTATCATCGAGTGCACTAAGCACCTCGGACGAGTCTTTTGTATCGGCGCAAACTTCTTAATCAGCATCTTTATGTCAAACTTTCCGTCCTGGAAAAATCCTTTTACATCTCCTGAGGCTTTCCTATTAATGTGGGGAAGGAGGAGAAGGAATAGATTGTGGCTTGTAAGCATCCTCGCTTTTATATTTGGGGTGTTTATTTTGTTATTAGTGTACTCGGCCCGTCAAAAAGGACGGTGCACGAACACCCTGCTCCCTGCTAGCCGATTGATCGGTAGATCTTAGCGTGACCGGATGTATGTATTTGTGTGTATGTATATATATATATATATATATATATATATATACTTACAAACATAAGTTCGTACATATACACACATACACACAGTATACACAACAAGACACTTTTTTTTTCATTTAATGGGACGAATGAGCATGTCAAGCTGGGGAAAGGATTAGATTAAAAATGGCTTAGTATTTTTGTACTTTTATTCTCTAGTGTTGTAAAAAGTTTTTTTTTTTTTCATATTTGATTAATTTATGACTTAAATTTTTGTTTTGTTTTGGGAGCTGACACAAATTTAGTATTTTTGTGATTGCTTATCTTTTTTTTAATATATATATATATATATATATATATATATATATAGAATAATGATATCATTTATTTTTAGATTTTTTTTTTTAACAGTGACTGAACAAAGCCCTCAAAAAAGTTGGGAGTTGAATGGCATGACAGGATTAGAAATGAAATTATAAGAGATATCACCCAAGTGCCTTA
>NC_090742.1:65741178-65758678 GCF_036898095.1 Palaemon carinicauda | reverse complement strand
CCTGTTTTTCTCGCAAATCTTGGATTTATTCGACTTTTCATGGCTTCTTCGTCTTCGTCGGCCTCTGATAAGTTGAGTATAGTGTCTGTTATGTATAAATGTAGGCTCTTGGTAAAATTTTGATTGATTAGTAGGATTAATCTTTGATACAAGAGCCGTAGCCTACCAGAGGTGTCCTGGACACTGTCGCTCGCTAGGTATAAATTAGTTAGTCAGAGCGACATTCCTGGTTGTTTTGCTTTAATAAATTTTAGCTATTTAGCATTACATAGGATTTCCTTTCGTGCTTAGTATTATTTGGCGAAGTATTCGCCATTCTGGCCTACGCTAGGCCATGTAGCCTAGTCGTTTGGTCCTAGTACTTCATGCATGATTTTGGTTTTTCCGAGTGTAATTAAAATTTTATTGAAGCTTTAGGCTATATTTTATACATTTTAGACTGTGTGGAATATTTCCAAGATTGTATACGTGTGAGTTTCGGTGAATTAGGTAATCGATTCTCTTGGTGCCTAGGCTAATTGCTTATGGAGCCTTAGTATACTTTATCATACTCCCCGGTTGCTTTCTTTTCTTCGGAGAAGGTATGCAATCCCTTTCCCTCTGTTTAAGCCTTGGGCTTATCCGTAAGTGGTGTTACTGTACCTTCCTGTTCCTGTAGATATGGTTCAAGAGGGACAGAACAACAGAGTTTTTAGTCTGAGTCTGTGTTGTCTGGCTTGGGGCAGAGTCCCCCTCGCTGACCTAACACATACAAAGGGAGCTTAGCTCCCTTAGGTCACTACCGAAGGTTTCTGTAGTTATGATTCCTTCTTTTGTGATCTACCAGACTAGTCCTGTTGCTGTTCTCGGGGGAGGATAAGTTCTTCCCTTGGGAGTAGCAACGCCTTCCTTGCTTTGGTGCTCTGGAAGCTGGCAAGTATTGCTGGCCTTTCCCCTTAGATCTCCCTTAGGCTAAGATAAGTTTCTTGGCTGCGGGTGATCTGTCACTAAATCAAGGTTGGCAGGACCCTCTTGTCCCTTCCCCCTCTATCTCTGTAATGGCCTAGCCATTACTGTACTGTACCTTGCCGGCCGGCAGAGCTGGCCGGCAGGGGTCTTACTGTACTGTACGTCGTTCTACTTCTGGACCTAGTATAGGTTGGGATGTGGAATTGACTCAGCCCATTGCCGGCCGGCAGAGCTGCTGGCCGGCAAGGGTCTTATGTTTTCGAGTGCTGCCCGGACCTCTCTTGGTCCCTCATCCATGCCTGCCGGCAGAGCCGGACGGCATTGGTCAAGGAAGCCTGAATTAGTTTCTCCCCTTCCTTATATGCACTCTTTCGGTTGCCGGGCTTGGAGGTTGTGTACACTCTTATCCCGGCATCCATTCTATTTTTCTTCTAGTGCTGTACCTGTCCCGGCTGCCGGCCTATGAGGCCGGCAGCCGGGCAGGTGTAGTCCTCTGGTTCTTTTGCTGCCGGCTGGCATTGGTCTTGTACCTTTGCCGGCCGGCTTATGTCAGTCCTTGTCTGCCGGTCACCAAGAGTGTGGCCGGCAGCTGGGTACTACCTTGTGTAGTTGCTGGCCGGCAGCCATTGCCGGCCAACACTGGCTGTTACCGGCCGGCAGTTGCTGCCGACCGGCACAGGCATTTGAACCAGAGTGCTGCCGCCCTATAGCTGTTAAGTAGTATACTTTAAAGCTAGTTGTGGTGTGTGCCGGCCGGCAAAGGCAGGCCGGCACACATCCCCCTATACTGTACTAGTATTCTTCTGTATAGCATATACAGTAAGAAGAAAACTATAGTAAAGGTTTTAGTACAGCACTGTATCTTCTAATACTATTGTGTTTTCTTGCACATCCCTTTGCTGTTGCCCTCAGATAGGAAGCTGAGTTCTTCCCTGTCTATTATCCAGGATTTTAAAATCATTGCTTAGGTGTGAGCTCCACCTGTTTCCTCTGGAAACCTTGCATTGGTTACTCTAGAAGAGATAAACCATTTTTGATTTTATTATCTGGAAGGCTGCAACAATGGGTTGTGAGGGAAACACAAGTGTGTGTCTTTCCTTTCTGAATTGTTATGCTATACTATGCATATCCAGTGATACATAGTTCACTTGATACTCATGGAAATTTCTTCTCTTTACAGAAGGACACTCCGAAGTGGGGAAGTGCTTTCTGCAATGTCAGCAGCAAGAACCTCTGCGGACATGAGTTTTGTAGGAGACACGCAGCATACGCTGTCTCCAAGGATGATCTCCGGTATTTGGACCCTCAGGTATGTACTGTGTGCACTAACCTGATTAATGAGACATTTAAATAGCTAGGAAGAAGCTTCGTACCTGGGTAAGGGGCTTCCAAAAAGAACACTTCTGGCCCTTATCTTCCAAGTGAGAAGATGAGGGCGTATCTTTTCCCTAAGGCAACAGCTGATGCAGTGATTCCCCAGCCTCAAGAGGAGATCCCCTAAGTTCAGATCCAGGTGGATGCTGAAGTCGCGGTCGCGATGCAAGACATCCAGCTAAATGACAGGATGTCTGATGTGGACGGGTGTCAGGAGGAAGACCTCCTGGCAGAAGCCCAGGATGAAGTTCAAGCCCCTCTACATCGGCCGTTCTCCCAGTAGAGCTGGGACATGCCCTCTCTTCTATTGTTGGAATGATCCAACAAATGCAGAAGGAGAATCAGGAGAAGGCGGCTGCAATGGAACTGCGAATGCAGTTCCTTGCAGAATCACATGGGCCCCAGAAAAAGCTCAATGTGAAAGACCTTCCCTTGTGCTCAGATGCTAACCCATGGAGGTATGCTGAGCACATGCCGATGACGACTGGAAAGATCGTCATCTCGGATAAGCTGGGCTCAGTTCCCCTGGAGGGTGGAATTCTGGCCCAGCAAGGCATCATATCCGGACTGTTATGTCCGGCTGAGGAAGGAACCAGCTTCAAAGGAGGAGACAGAGCCGAAGGAGGTCATAGTGATGGACCATGCTAAGGCTCAAGCTCTACTTTCATCCTCGATGAAAGAGAGGGGCTTCTCTAACTCAAAGGTAGCTGCATTGAATAGGAAGCTCCCTTCCTTTGTGTCCTCGCCTACTAGAGCCTTCCCCCTTTTACAGAAAGGGTTTCTGGCTGTACTAAAAGCAATCGAGGCCGGCAAGTCTTGCCCCTCCCTAGAGGAGTGTAAACCCTTGTCGCTGGCCCTGCCTATGGACCACAAAGACTGGAAGGACGTCCATCTTACGTTCTCAGTGGGAAAGTTGGAGGCTGATATTGCTGGACGTCAGTTCGGCAAGGACCTCCCTAAGCTGTCTGACTTTCTTTTGCGAAGTGAGTTCGATACAAAAGAAAGACTGACTGCCTCAATGTCTCTTCAGTCTACTCTCGAGACGATGGCAAGTGACCCCAAGGTCCATGAAATGTTCATGGTAGTGGCCAAGCCTCATCTGGCCACAGTGACGAAGGACCTTTATGGCTTCGTCAAGGCAAGGAGAGCTTGTAGGGAGTTCGTGTTTACCTCGGCTACGGTGAGGCACGAGCTAAAGAAACTAATCTCCTCCAACATTTGGGGAAAAGACCTTTTTCCCTACCGACTTGGTCAAAGAAGTTGTTGATAAAGCCGCCTTGGAGAATAGAAACCTTCTCCAGAAGTGGGGCCTGGCTATCAAAAGAAAGTCTTCCCCGGATGAGGGTCCTCAACCAAAGAGGAAGACTATGAGGACTAGGCTACCGTCTCGGCCAGCCAAGCCTCTTAGACAGCAACAGCAACTGCAATTGCCATTGCCCCCAGTGCCCCAGATCGTGGCACAAACCCCGACCACCTTTCAGTGGGTACCCCAGGCCGTGTCGACACAGTCCACGGCATTCACCCCAGCGTTCAAAGGGCAGTCTACTTCCTTTCGAGCAAAGCCTAGAGGAGTAGCCAGAGGCTCGTCTAGACGCCCCTCAAGGGGAAGGGGATTCAGGGGTGGTCGTGGTCAGGAAGGTAAGACCTCAGGACGGCAGTCCAAGTGAGGTGATACCGGTAGGAGGGAGACTTCTGAAATTTCGGGATCGGTGGACCTTCGATCCCTGGGCCCACAGCCTACTCAAGAATGGACTGGGCGGGAGCTGGTACAGCACTCCACCCCCGTACCTTCGGTTTTTCCAACACTCCACCCCCGTTATGGAGGAGTACGTTCAAGAACGGTTGGAGAAAAAGGGTGAAGCCCATCAATTTCTAAGGGAGGCTGTTTTGTGTTCCCAAGAAAGACTCGGAAAAGCTCAGAGTCATTCTGGACTTGTCGCCACTTAACAAGTTCATAGTGAATTGCAAATTCAAAATGCTAACACTGCAACACATAAGGACCTTACTGCCCAAGAGGGCATATTCCGTCTCTATAGACTTGTCAGACGCCTACTGGCACATTCCAATTAGCCATCGACTCTCCCCCTACCTAGGGTTCAGGCTACAACGAAGACTATACGCCTTCGGAGCCATGCCATTCGGGCTAAACATAGCCCCAAGGATTTTTACGAAGCTTGCGAGCGTAGCTCTCAAACAATTTCGCCTAAAGGGAATTCAGGTAGTAGCCTACCTGGACGACTGGTTGGTGTGGGCAGCATCCGAGACAATGCTTGCAAGCTTCCAGTCAAGTGATCCAGTTCCTAGAGTACCTAGGCTTCAAGATCAACAGAAAAAGTCTCGACTTTCTCCATCTCAAAAGTTCCAGTGGCTAAGATCCACTGGGACCTTTTGTCACACCATTTCTCCACCCCGGCGAAGAAAAGGAAGGAGATAGCGGGTTCTGTCAAGAGACTTCAAGATTCCGAAAGGATATCAAGACACGAGCAGGAGAGAGTACTGCACTCTCTCCAGTTTGCTTCGGTGACAGACCCAGTGCTAAGAGCACAGCTAAAGGATGCAATCGGAGTTTGGAGAAGTTATGCATCAAACGCGTGAAGAGATCTGAGAAGACCAGCCGCTTCGGCTAAGTACTCTTCTCAGGCCTTGGTCCCAAGCCAGACATCTAAAGAAGTCAGGTTCTTCTTCAGCCACCTCCCCCGTTGGTGACGATTCACTCAGACGCCTCGAAGGAGGGATGGGGAGGTCACTCTCATCGGAAAAAAGTCCAGGGGACTTGGTCCAGGCTATTCAAGACCTTTCTCATAAAACTTTCTAGAAGCTAGGGCAGTGCTCCTTACCTTAAAGAAAGTCTCCCCGCGTCATTTGTTCCACATAAAGTGGTAATAGACAGCGAGGTAGTTGTGAGATACTTGAATCGACAAGGATCGAGGTCACCACCTCTCAACCAGGTGATGTTGGCCGTCTTCCGATTGGCGGAAAAGAAGAAGTGGTACCTGTCGGCAGTTCACCTTCAAGGAGTCCGCAATGTGACAGCGGACGCTCTATCCAGGTTCACACCGGTAGAGTCGGAATGGTCCTTAGACGCAGGATCATTCTCCTTCATTCTGAATCAGTCCCAGAACTGCAGATAGACCTCTTTGCGACGAAAGACAACAAGAAGTTGCCCCTGTACGTGCCCCGTACGAGGACCCCTTAGCGGAAGCAGTGGACGCGATGTCCCTCGACTGGAACAGATGGTCCAAGATTTATCTGTTCCCTCCTCACAACCTTCTGTTGAGGGTCCTCAACAAACTCAGATCCTTCAAAGGGTAGCGGCAATAGTGGCCCACAAGTGGCCGAACAGCGTGTGGTTCCTCCTGGCATTGGAACTGTAGCTGAAGTTTGTACCACTACCAGATCCAGTTCTGACCCAGCGAGTCCAGAAGTCAACTGTCTGCGCTTCATTACAGAAAACCCGGACCCTGCAGTTCATGATTTTCTCTCCCTAGCGGTGAGAAAGCGTTTCGGGATTTCGAAAGCCAGTATAGACTTCCTTGAGGAATATAAATGCAAATCTACTAGAAGGCAATATGAGTCATCTTGGAGAAAATGGGTGGCCTTTTGTCAAGGCGAAGAATCCGCAGGAGATCTTGACAGACTTCTGCTTATCTTTTTTCCCCACCTCCATGGTCAAGGGTTGGCAGCGAACACGATTTCAGCGTGTAAGTCTGCTTTGACAAGACCCATTCTATGTGCCTTCCAGGTCGACCTAGGTAACGAGATCTTTAATAAAGTCCCGAAAGCCTGTGCTAGGCTCAGACCTTCAGCACCTCCAAAGCCCATTTCATGGTCTTTAGACAAGTTCTTCATTTCGCTTCTCTGTTGAGCAATGAAGAGTGTGCGTTAAAGGATTTGACACAAAAAGTTATTTTCCTATTTTGCACTCGCGTCCGGGGCCAGGGTTAGTGAGATTGTAGCCTCTCGAGAGAGGCAGGTCGTGTTCAGTTCCTGGATGGGGAAGAACTGAACCTGTTTCCGGATCCTACGTTTCTCGCCAAGAATGAGTTACCCACCAACAGGTGGGGTCCCTGGAGAATCTGCCCTCTGAAAGAAGATGCATCTCTATGTCCAGTAGAATGCCTAAAGGTCTATCTTCATAGAACTTCAGACTTCAGGGTGGTCAACTATTCAGGGGAGAAACATCAGGCTCAAATTTATCTCTGAATCAACTCAGAGCGAAAATCACATATTTTATTCGCAGAGCGGATCCTGACAATACACCCGCAGGTCACGATCCGAGGAAAGTTGCCTCATTCTTAAATTTCTTTAATTGTATGGATTTTGAACATCTCCGTTCATACACTGGCTGGAAGTCTTCCAGAGTGTTCTTTCGCCACTATGCGAAGCAAGTAGAGGAACTAAAAGAGATCTGTGGTAGCAGTGGGTCGCGGTGTTAACCCTACTGTTTAACTCTGCGAGGAACAGTGGTCTTAATTGGGACGATTAATTCCAGGGTGAGTGTGTAGTTACATACTGTACTACAAACTAAGTGAGGGCACTGTGTTGCCCATCCAGACTGTTCCATTTCCGAAGGTGAACCTAGCATAAGTGCAGACATGTGTGCCGAGCGTTTCTAACGCTAATGTCATTGATTTGTAATACAGGCTTTTATGACTTTGATACCTCGGTATCTTAAAAGTGGCATCTAATGTTTTTTCTTTCAGACAAACAAGCTCTGTTTACTATCATACTTATGCTTAAAGTTTTGGGTTATCCTCTTCTTGTATATGTATGTGTGTATATGTATATATATATATATATATATATATATATATATATATATATATATATATATATATATATATATATATATGTATATATATGTGTAATTGTGGTTAACCTGTCTATTTATTGCCTGTCAATAATCTGGTTCTTGAGAACCTTGAGTCTCCTTCACCTGTGTCAATTTATTGGTATAATTGAGCATTCATTCTATGTACCATATCTGGGATAATTCTAATAGAATTGTTCCTTTATGCAAGCTATGTTGCATTGGTTTTCCTCCTATGCGGATATAAAACCTTTGTCCAATACAAGTATTGTGCGGAAAACTGGTCGATATTTCATATTGACGCAGTGGTCCTATACAAACTACGCTTTACTTAATATAGAGCGAGACCACTATATTAGCTTGCCTGGTATTCATACATAGATATATGTACTCTTCGAGACTTTTCCAGAGTCTAGTAGGACTCTTCCCTGTAGGGGGCAGGAAGCTCTAACATAGTTTATAGTTAGTTGAAAAGATGTATAACGGTAACATCTTAGGTCTCTAGGTCTAGTCGACCGGGAAAAAATTACCTCCGGGGAGTACGGCACGTTCTGAGAATCCACAGATACAGTAATGCTCTGGTATACTTCCATCAGGACGACATGGCTTGAGCCCAAAAAACGGATTTTGAACGAAGCGAAAAATCTATTTTTGGGTGAGATGGCCATGTCGTCCTGATGGACCCGCCCTTGCCTTTCTAAGAAAGGGCTGTAGGACCCCTCCCTACATACAGTATCTGTAGCACCTCGTGTACGCTACAAGGAATACAGATGGCGCCAGGATTGGCGCCAGGCACGCATACGAATCGGGGGATAGGGAAGCCTTGGGAGCGGCTCCCCCTTTTTCTTTCCCGAATTCGTATCTCGTCAATCACCTCCTACGAGACGAAATCTCTGTCCAGGATGTAGATTGCCATGTGACGTGTCTAGAATACGTCCTCTGATATGTCGCGATATCCCTTTCACAAGGGATACTCGCTCCAGGAGTTAGAATTCTGGTACCTTAAGGTAAATTCTCTGGGAATATCGCCGTAGTTGTGATATACCCTAGGAAGCTACCCTATAGGAACTTTGTAATATACCCTAGGAAGCTACCCTATAGGAACTTCCATCAGGACGACATGGCCATCTCACCCAAAAATAGATTTTTAGCTTCGCTCAAAATCCGTTATATATATATATATATATATATATATATATATATATATATATATATATATATATATATATATATATATATATATATATATATATATATAATGTCACAAACTTGCTCTTTATTACTTAAGGGAGATTGTACTAAACAAAAACTTTTATTTATTAAATCGATACTGTTTCTTTCAATTAAGAGGCAATTTCCCCCCTCCGTGTGTGGGTTTTATATGTATGTATATATATATATATATATATATATATATATATATATATATATATATATATATATATATTATATCATTTGGTCAGTCCAATTTCATGTACTGTACTCCCGAGAGCTGTTAGAGGATGCTGTAAAGCGGGGTTTAAACGATTGAACGGTTCGTCGAACTCTGTTGTCGAACCTGTTTCTCAAACGGTTCGAAGAGGTGGAGTCAACTACAAATGCATGAGGTTTGTGGACAATGAAGCCCCGCCCACAAGTCAGGCCAGAACAGACTTTCATCGAACCATTCGACGAACGTGTTTGACAACCAAATACCTCGTTAACACGTTCGAACATCACTTCAAACTTGTCTGTCGAACTCCGTTAAATAAGACTACACTTTTTTTTTAAATACTGGTGAATGTTTCATTCTTGCCCTTGATGTCTTAGTATGGATACTACCTCCGTGAAAGCTTATATTTTCCCTCTCGTTATTATTATTGACGGAAGTTCGAGATTGGTTAATTTGCAAAGCGGAACGACATTTTACTGTAGATAGATAGTTTTTGGTGGGGATGAGTGTGGGCTAATATCCTCACTCCAGAATAATGGATGAAAGCTTGAAGGAGCCTTTGCTAAAGCCAAGTTTTATTAGAAGATAGTGGCACGATCAAACACTCATGCATTTATACACACACACACGAGAGAGAGAGAGAGAGAGAGAGAGAGAGAGAGAGAGAGAGAGAGAGAGAGAGAGAGAGAGAGAGAGAGAGAGAGAGAGAGAGAGTATATATATATTTATATATATATAATTTATGTATGTATGTATATATATATATATATATATATATATATATATATATATATATATATATATATATATATATATATATATATGTAAATGTTGAACACCTAGAGCGCTAGACTTTAGGTGTATAATAGGAGACCCCTTTTACAACCATACCTAAATTTATTATTGATATTGACTATCAGTAACAGCATGAACAATGTCTCCCCCCCCCCTTCCCCCTTATAGAGAAAAAGGCATTAAACAGAAGACCGTTGACGCAATTCTCCTCCTGACTTCTACGAGTCTCTCTTAATCTTAAGCCACCCCAATACGACGTCACTCTTGATTATGGTACTTTACTGTAAGGGCTGTTTTCCTGGTCCTGTCAAGCAGGGGCAACCCTACTTGGTATAGGATCTACACGTTCAGTTTGTTGTAAACCTTCCTAGGTTTTTTATTTATTTATTTATTTATTTTTTTTTTTTTTTTTGAACAAGTAAGCCTGCCGCTTCTTCTTGAACGAGAGATTTTCATCAGTTATCAATTCTCGAATTTGAATTGTCTGGCGACCAACAGATTGAATATTTACATAGCCGCAATTTATGACGTCTTTAGTACCAATTGTTTTGGAGGGATACTCCGGCGTAGAAAGTACTCATATCGAAGTTAAGAATGAGGGTATAGTTAGATGTTTTTTTTTTTTTTTTTTTTTTTTTTTTACTGACGATTATGAATTAAATGCCTAGATCACTGACGAGTCCCTTCAACCAGTGAGGATTCATAGCTGAATACTTTTGCAAGGCGCTTAACTACTTTTCTTTTGGTTCAAAGGTAGTTGTGTTAAAGTCCTATTATGAATTAATCAGATTTGTAAAAAAAGAAAAAAAAATATAACCAAGTAAATTTCAAAACATGATTTGTAACGTAAAATGTATTTTTACGAGTTAGGACATGGGTCTCATGTTATACATGGGTACGTATGCATAAATCAGTCGTTTGCATGTCCATTTTACACACATGCACACTATGTAAATATATATATATATATATATATATATATATATATATATATATATATATATATATATATATATATATATATATATATATATATATATATATATATATACACACACACATACTATCCTCCTGGCTAGTACAGTGGTATCTTGTTTGCTTAGCATTTACAGGGCAGCAGATCGATCCCGGACCCAGATAGTGAGTTTGGGCTGTTTATTGGGGAGGCCAGGGCTCTGATTGGGCACCACATAGGTGGGTTGGGCTTGCCCGGCTGAGACATTCTGGTGATCATTTATTATGATGAACTGAACTGAAACCGGACACCTTTCCCTTATATATATATATATATATATATATATATATATATATATATATATATATATATATATATATATATATACATATATATATATATATATATATATATATATATATATATATATATATATATATATATATATATATATATATATATATTTCTCATTGATTATTTTGAGCCAAGTAATTTTTAAGCTTCGCATCATTTTGCACTTTTAATGTTGAATAGAAATCAGAGAAAGTAATCTAATTGTCAGATTATCCTACCATGCTTTTTTTTTTTTTAATGATAGTAAGATTTCTAATTTCATAATGAAAATTATATCCTCGTGTAATATGTTAAAAAAGATGGTAGTAAATTTCGCCAAAAGAAGTTGAAAATTAACGCTAAATACTTTATATATAAAAAGGATGAGTCAATGAAAATGCCTAATTTTATTTAGGTAATTGTGCCTTGCGGTCATATTGCCTTTCGAATATAAATTGATAAGAATTGTCATGCTATAGGTGTCCTTCATTTATTACTCTTATGATATATTTATGTATTTCTCAGTATTGATCATGGCGACTTCAAGTTACATATCTTACAGTTTGAATTATGAAGTGCCATGTTTGTGAATACAAGACAATCAATCAATTTGGGAGAGAAGAATTGCCAACTGAGTGCATACTACGAAATTACCTCTGTGATGGAAAGGTTTAATCCCCTTAAGCTCTCTAGTAAACGCTTTCATCGTCATTCATTCATTCATCTTCTGAAAGTTGTGACATTAAACTTGGTTCTCAAATTGTGATTAAATACCTCGTTTGAAGAGAATTCCTATCTTGGGTGTCGCGTACTTAATAAGTAGTTATACGTAACTACCAATTTAGCTGTCAAAGGAGATTCATGGACACTGTGTTGTATATATTCTTCTCTTCGATCGAGCCCTGTCATTTTCTCCTGATTGGCTCGGTATCGAAGTGGGGAGAGGAACTCCGTAGAGTTTACGTTCGTATAGTTGGGTCAAGGTTATTATTATTATTATTATTATTATTATTATTATTATTATTATTATTATTATTATTATTATTATTATTTCAAATACAACCCTAGTTGAAAAAGCAAGATGCTATAAGCCCAAGGGCTCCAACAGGGAAAAGTAGCCCAGTGAGGAAAGGAAACAAGGAAACAAAATATTTTAAAAACAGCAACAGTATCTAAATAGATATTCGCTATATAAACTATAAAAACTTTAATAAAACAAGAGGAAGAGAAATATGACTGAATAGTGTGGCCGAGTGTACTCTCAAGCAAGAGAACTCTAAACTTTAAACTTTTAAGGTAATTACCTTAGTTTGAGGTAAATTTCATGGTTTCAAGGTAATTCTGAGGTATTTTCTTTTTCACTAGATTAAAATCTAAGGAAATTGGAAATTTTTTAAGGTAATCCAAGGTAAAAAGCAACAGTATTTAAGGTAATGGCCGCATGGCACATGTTTAAGTTTAAACCCTGAGTGGGTTAAGCCTTTGATTTCTTTTCGCAAGGAAGACCAAAGCGGTGCGCTAGTTTATGACTTCATTTAACCTTGTGAATTTATGGCTTCATTTAAGGTAAATTCACGGTTTCGATTTTGCAGTAGTCGTGAAAATAGTGATGATCTAGTAAGATGTATAAGAATTGTGTTTCAATTAATTATTGTGCAATAGTTTTCTTAGAAATGCAGATGGATTCGAGAGAGTATCTATAATTTTTATTGTGCGGTTATAAATTTGAGTGGTAAAAAATTGGCCGTATAAAAACGGTATAAATCCTGGAATAAATGTTGCCAGGCATTTACCGTTTCAAAAACGGATATATTGACGTGAAGGCTAGATACTACGATCACCAACCCGTAAAAAAAATAATAACAAAGGACACAATTACGGTCGCCTATATTTTACTGAAATACGTTTGAGAACAGTGTATTTTTACGTAGCATTTCCGATAGAAATTGCGGTTTTTTTTTTTTTTTTTTTTTTTTTTTTTTTTTTTTTTTTTTTTTTTTTTCTCCAGTAAGTTTATGTAGCCTGCCAAGTTGGCGTAAGTATAAAACAAAGTCAAATGACAAACTCACGTACAGTCTTACTTAGCTCATTGTGTATTGCGTGGGCGAGTTGGAATAAAGATTGAAACTTATCTCTCCGTCTGAGATAACCTCTGCTCCTTAGTCATATTTTGCTCACAGATGCCTTTTGGTTACTGTGAATTATATGGATGGTTACGTTGAAAAATTAAGTTAGGAATCAGTTTAATCAAATTGGTAGTAAATTAAGATTTAGAGAAATTAATGCGTTGGTGAATAATTCATATATGTATGGTTTTGCAATCGTTGAAAAATTAAGTTAGGAATCAGTTAAATTAACTTGTTAGTAAGTTAAGGTTTGGATAAATTAATGCATTGGTGAATAATTTATTTATGGATGGTTACGAAAGCGTTGAAAATTAAGTTAAGAATCAGTTAAATTAACTTGGTAGTAAGTTAAGGTTTGGAGAAATTAATGCATTGGTGAATAATTTATTTATGGATTGTTACGAAAGCGTTGATTCAAGTTAAGAATCAGTTAAATTAATTTGGTAGTAAGTTAAGGTTTGGAGAAATTAATGCGTTGGTGAATAATTTATTTATAGATGGTTACGAAAGCGTTGAGAAATTAAGTTAGGAATCAGTTGAATTAAATTTGTAGTAAATTAAGAGTTGGAGAAATTAATGCGTTGGTGAATAATTCATATATGTATGGTTTTGCAATCGTTGAAAAATTAAGTTAGGAATCAATTAAATTAACTTGGTAGTAAGTTAAGGTATGGAGAAATTAATGCGATGGTGAATAATTTGTTTATGGATGGTTACATTGAAAAATTAAGTTAGGAATCGTTAAATTAACTTGGTAGTAAGTTAAGGTTTGGAAAATTGACTGCGCTTGTTAAGTAAATAAAGTCTATATATATATATATATATATATATATATATATATATATATATATATATATATATATATATATATATATACATATATATATATATATATATATATATATATATATATATATATATATATATATATATATGTGTGTGTGTGTGTGTGTGTGTGTGTGTGTGTGTGTGTGTATTCTTTTAAGATTTTCGGAATCAATATATTTTGAAGAAGTGTTTTGATTTTTTCATTTAACCTTGTTTCGAGTCTTGTTCTCCTGTCTGGTCGTCAGCTGCTGATTCTCATCTTAATTTGCTGGACTGGAACTTACGGTCTATTAAATTTCTTATTCCTGATCTAGATACTAATCTCTGGCATCGTCGTTCAATTAGTTCGTTATGCATGTTCCATAAGATTTTTGTTATAATTGTGACCATCCTTTGCATTCAGATAGATATTCCTAGTCTGTTCCATCCTGTTCGTAATACTATAGGCATGCAGTTAATTCTAATAGTCAGACCTTCTCCGTCATGAGGTTCAATGCAACACGGTATTCTAGAAGTTTTATTCCATCCGTGACCAAGTTGGGGAATGATCTTCCTAATCGGGTAGTTGAATCAGTGGAAATTCAAAAATTCAAACTTGCAGAAAATGTTTTTATGTTGAACAGGCTGACATAAGTCTTTTCATAGTTTATATATGAAATATTTGCTTTAATAATGATATTGTTTTTAAAATATATTTCAATTGTTCATTACTTCTTATATCCCTTATTTATTTCCTTATTTCCTTTCCTCAGTGGGGTAGTTTTCCCTGTTGGAGCCCTTGGGCTTATTGCATCTTGCTTTTCCAATTATGGGTTGTAGCTTGGTTTGTCAACATATTGATAATAATAATAATAATAATAATAATTGGTTATGCAAGCATTGAAAAATTACGTTAGGTTGTAAATTAAAGTTTGGAGAATTGACTGCTTTGGTGAATAGTTTATTTTTGGATGGTTACGTAATGGTGATTGAATTCTGAAGTATTTCAGGGGGATGAGATAAAGTTTATAAAATGGTAAGAGGTGAATGCAAATTCTCTTGAACGTTTATAGTATTTTAGAAGTTTTATTTTCCTTTTTTTTTCTTTTGGTGAGAAAAATGGGAAGGTAATTCATTCCACTTTAAGGTGAAATGTTTTGAAAAGCGGGTTTTTGTCTCCTGAGTTACTCTCATTGAAAGTATAAATGATGAAAGGGGGAGGGGGTGATTTGAAAGTAAAAAAAAAATCGTACCAAAATGGAAAAAAGTTTGATGCATGAACAAAGAAATATTTAAAAATATAAAACGAAACTTTTCGCTTTGAGCTCTCCGACTCCTTCATCTACAGTATAATGCATTTGTGCATTTCAAACAGATGTCAACAGCTTCTATTTTTCACACAGTAACAATGAGAAAACAGCGGGGCATAAAAAAAGATTAAAGATCAAACCAACACCACTCGCCTTTTCATTTAAGTTTTTTTTTTTTTTTTTTTTTTTTGGGGGGGGGGTTATTATCAATTCTTTAAGCATACTCCAATTGATATCAATGGGGGGGGGGGTTGTTAATTCTTTAAGCATACTCTAATTGATATCAATGACCAATGATGTTATGATGCCAGATAATTATTAATAATTCATTCATTAGTTTTATTTAAAGATCAAACCAACACCACTCGTCTTTTCATTTATGTTTTTTTTTTTTTTTTGGGGGGGGGGTTATTATTTTTTTAAGCATACTCCAATTGATATCAATGACCAATGATGTTATGATGCCAGATAATTATTAATAATTCATTCATTAGTTTTATTTAAAGATCAAACCAACACCACTCGTCTTTTCATTTATGTTTTTTTTTTGGGGGGGGTTATTATTTTTTTAAGCATACTCCAATTGATATCAATGACCGATGATGTTATGATGCCAGATAATTATTAATAATTCATTCATTAGTTTTATTTGTTCGATCATAACCCAGCATCAAACCCAAGACTAGTTATCATTTTTAAACAATGATTAATTGATTTGGAGTTATCTGGTAAGGTCATTGACGCCGATATCATTTATTATTATTATTATTATTATTATTATTATTATTATTATTATTATTATTACTAACCAAGCTACAACCCTAGTTGGAAAAGCAAGATGCCCAAGGGCTCCAATAGGAAAAAGTAGCCCAGTGAGGAAAGGAAATAGGGAAATAAATAAATGATGAGAACAAATTAACAAAAAATCATTCTAAAAACAGTAACAACGTAAAAACAGATAATTCATTTATAAAATATTAATAACGTCAAAACAGATATGTCATATATATAGTATAAAAAAAACTCATGTCAGCCTGTTCAACATAAAAACATTTGCTGCACATTTGAACTTTTGAAGTTCTACTGATTCAACTACCCAATTAGGAAGATCATTCCACAACTTTGTTATAGATAATGAATAACAGGAAATCCAATATAAAACAATAAAAGCAAAGATGTTCTTACAAACGTTAGATAGCTTTCAGAAGACCTACTTCTGAAATAAATCTAAAAATACTATTATCATGATAAGACACATCATCGGGGCAAATCATAGTGTATCAAAAGACGTAATAGTTGAAGTGGATTATAATCATCATCATCATCATCTCTCCTACGCCTATTGACGCAAAGGGCCTCGGTTAGATTTCGCCAGTCGTCTCTATCTTGAGGTTTTAATTCAATACTTCTCCATTCATCATCTCCTACTTCATAGTTCTCAGCCATGTAGGCCTGGGCTTCCAACTCTTCTAGTGCCTTGCGGAACCCAGCTTAACGTTTGGTGAACTAATCTCTCTTATACTTCTCCATTCATCATCTCCTACTTCGCGCTTCATAGTTCTTAGCCATGTAGGCCTGGGTCTTCCAACTCTTCTAGTGTCTTGCGGAACCCAGCTGAACGTTTGGGGAACTAATCTCTCTTGGGGAGTGCTTATAATATCTATACCTTTTTTATTTCTTATTTATTGTTATTATTACTACTACTACTACTACTACTACTACTACTACTACTACTACTACTACTACTACTACTACTACTACTACTACTAGCTAAGCTACAACCCTAGTTGAAAAAGCAAGACGCTATAAGCCTAAACTCTCTGAGCGAAAGCTCTAAGCTGAGTATAGTTATTCCAAGTTTCCAAGTCAAATCTGATCCGTTACCCTCCCAAAGATATGATCAACTCCAGCTTCCCTAAAGAAGCACGTCTACAATCATCATTGATCCTTGAATTTCTTATTAATTATCTTTACACCGAGTCATAAGAGCTAATGTTCGTTTTTATATCAGCAGTCTTGGGTGTTTTTTTTTTTTTTTTCTCAAAAACATCGTTAACCCCATGACCTGAGAACACCCACAGGCTTTCCAAAATTAGAAAGAACTCGGCAAAATATTCATTATTTTGTTGGAGCTCTGGAATCTTGATGTTCAAGTAATTTATATATATATATATATATATATATATATATATATATATATATATATATATATATATATATATATCTTTATATATCTTTATATACATATATATATATATATATATATATATATATATATATATATATATATATTTTAATATATATATATATATATATATATATATATATATATATATATATATATATATATATATATATATATTATCCCTTTCTGAATGGGGCTACCTTAGCGTGGTGAAAGGCTTTATATATCGCCGTGATCAGCAAAGTTGTACTAGTTAGGAGCATCCATACTAGGTTGGTTGCTGTGAGCGATCAGATTAAAGTCTCCCTCCTTTACCAATCCACAGTGGGTGGTGGAAAGGGCCAAACCTCATGACTGAGGCCTTTGTCCTGCAATGGGCTAGAAACGGCTTTATTTATAGATGTTGTTATATACGTGTCTGTATG
>NC_090742.1:65706410-65716925 GCF_036898095.1 Palaemon carinicauda | reverse complement strand
AAAAGCAAGGGTAGTGGCATTGCCCTTTCAAGCACGATATTACCCTAATGACAGACCATATATACATATGATCAGCGCCCAAGCAAAGTCTGGACGAATTCAAAATCGAAAACGGCGTCAATGACCTTAGATATCAGGTTGGCAGAAAACTTTCAATCAATCAATCTCTCAATCAAAATCGAAAGATTTAAAGGTTTATATCCCACTCATGAATGACAGAGGCAAGCAGGGAAAATGCCCTAGAGACTGATCACATATACTTAAGATAAGATCCCAAGACACCTCTCCATCCAAGCTAGGACCAAGTAGAGCCAGGCAATAGCTGCTGATGACTCAGCAGATAGACCTATAGGCTTCCCTAAACCTCCCATCTTTAGCTCACAAGGATGGTGTGGTTGCAGCGACCAAAGGAACTAACGCAGTTACCAACAGGCCACCAAAAATCTAAAAGGGGGGCATGAAGAGGCGTTTATTTGAGCATAAATGCACTACGAATCAATATAAGTGAAAACGGGTCGAAAATAATAAATTCTTTGTCGTAGGGTTTTTATCAATATAAATGGAAAACGTACAGAGGAACCTTAAATATACGGGGAACAAAATTAATATCAATTACAATTGTTAAAACACATTTTAAAATAAATTTTGCAATTGCTTAGAAAAAAAGAATCTTACCAGAAATTGTAAATTTTAAACCAAACGAGTGAAGCTAAATACTGGTATATATACAAAGCCTGGAGAATCTCCCCTAGATACTAAAGAGCAAGTATGCAGTATATATATATATATGTGTATATATATATATATATATATATATATATATATATATATATATATATATATATATATAACTGTCTTTATACAAATATGATGGATATATAAATAAATACTTATAAATAAATAAATACATACATTATATATATATATATATATATATATATATATATATATATATATATATATATATATTCGGTTACGCTTAGCTCTCTCCTTCCCCTGGATAAGGGGGAGAGGAAGTAGTCATATTTAGCCGTGATTTTTGACGGGTCCCGTACACCAGTATAATAATAAAACAAACAAACCACATATCGTTATGCATAAAAGATAAGAGAAAAATCGCTTCCTCACACTAAACAGCGAATTCCCACCCACAAGCATTCTCGTGCACATTTAACTAGAACATAAAAGACATTCCTTTTCCGCCCGAAAACAAACCACTTTCACGCCCCCTCCAAGGAGAGAATTAACTTTACTTTTATGACACAATTAAAACTTTAGCCATTTGTTCGCAAATCTCTCCGCTTTCTTTCTTTCTCTCTCTCTCTCTCTCTCTCTCTCTCTCTCTCTCTCTCTCTCTCTCTCTCTCTCTCTCTCTCTCGCGCTCCCCGGATTTCTTGGCGAGACTTCTACGGTTATCAACGATACCGCATCGAGAGATATCAATATCAATTTTTTTTAATGGTGAATTTTACCATCTAGCTATCTCTCACTTTTGAGCATTCAAGTCCTTTGGACAATGTGCGCTTTGAAAATCATTATCTGCTCCTACGCCTATTGACAGCAAAGGCCCACAAATCATCATCTGCTCCTACGCCTATTGACGTAAAGGCCCTAGGTTAGATTTCAACAGTCCTCTCTATTTTGATCTATTGACGCAAAGGGCCTCGTTTAGATTTCGCTAGTCGTCTCTATCTTGATCTATTGACGCAAAGGGCCTCGGTTAGATTTCAACAGTCATCTCTATTTTGATCTATTGACGCAAAGGGCCTCGGTTAGATTTCAACAGTCCTCTCGATTTTGATCTATTGACGCATAGGGCCTCGGTTAGATTTCAACAGTCCTCTCGATTTTGATCTATTGACGCAAAGGGCCTCGGTTAGATTTCGCCAATCGTCTCTATCTTGATCTATTGACGCAAAGAGCTTCGGTTAGATTTCGCCAGTCGTCTCTATCTTGATCAATTGACGCAAAGGGCCTCGGTTGGATTTCGCCATTCGTCTCTATCTTGATCTATTGACGCAAAGGGCCTCGGTTAGATTTCCTCAGTCCTCTCTATTTTGATCTATTGATCCAAAGGCCCACGGTTCGATTTCGCCAGTCGTATCTCTCTTGATCTATTGACGCAAAGGGCCTCGGTTAGATTTCAACAGTCCTCTCTATTTTGATCTATTGACGCAAAGGGCCTCGGTTAGATTTCGCCAGTTGTCTCTATCTTGATCTATTGACGCAAAAGGCCTCGGTTAGATTTCAACAGTCCTCTCTATTTTGATCTATTGACGCAAAGGGCCTCGGTTAGATTTCGCCAGTCGTCTCTATCTTGATCTATTGACGCAAAGGGCTTCGGTTAGATTTCGCCAGTCCTCTCTATTTTGATCTATTGACGCAAAGGGCCTTGGTTAGATTTCGCCAATCGTCTCTATCTTGATCTATTGACGCAAAGGCCCACGGTTAGATTTCGCCAGTCGTCTCTATCTTGATCTATTGGCGCAAAGGGCCTCGGTTAGATTTCACCAGTCGTCGCTATCTTGATCTATTGACGCAAAGGGCCTCGGTTAGATTTCGCCAGTTGTCTCTATCTTGATCTATTGACGCAAAAGGGCCTCGGTTAGATTTTAACAGTCCTCTCTATTTTGATCTATTGACACAAAGGGCCTCGGTTAGATTTCGCCAATCGTCTCTATCTTGATCTATAGACGCAAAGGGCTTCGGTTACATTTCGCGAGCCGTCTCTATCTTGAACTTTTAAATCAATACTTCTCAATTCATCATCTCCCACTTCGCGCTTCATAGTCCTCGGCTATGTAGGCTTGGGTCTTCCAACTCTTCTGGTACCTTGTGAAGTCCAGTTGAACGTTTGGTGAACTAATCTCTCTTGGGGAGTATGAGCTATAAGCCCACTTATAATTTTCAAATGTACCGTTGGTTTATTAGTAATCTCATAGGCCTTTCCATCTTTTTTTTTTATTTCTTTCATATGGTTCAAATCAATTTTTAAAAAAGAAATTAAATGATACAACAAGCGATATACACCTCTATAGTAATTTATTTTAATGAGGCAGCTTTGCACCGACTCGCAGGGGTGCCCTTTTAGCTCGGAAATTTTCCTACTAGCTGATTGGTCGGAAGTATTTTTGTCAGAATACTTCCGACCAATCAGCGCTTAGGAAACTTTTCCGAGCTAAAAGGGCACCCCTGCGAGTCGGTGCAAATCTGCCTCACTAAAATAAATTTACTATAGTTATGTTGAGTAATCCACTTTCTTTCGTAATTTCTTTCATTAGCCAAATTTACGATTTGGAAAAGCGAAGGAAAGGTGGCCAGACTGTGCTTTACTGCAGTTGGTGTTTTAAATGTCTACTATTTTTCCGAAATTACATACGCAAAGTTAGGTACAATAGTAAAATGCCACGATAAAACCACAAGTGACTTACTTATCAAAAAAAAAAAAAAAAAAAAAAAAAAAAGTAATTTCAAGCCGAGATTGCTGGTCAAGAGAAAACCAAAAGAAAAAAATCAGATGGAATTGAATAATAGGACACTAAGATAATCAGTTGCCAAAAAATATTTCGAAATATTACCTAAAGAAACAGATGAATCAAGGGGTAATTATGTCGCCTCTTGGGGAATTCAATAATGTTATTGTTTGCGATCATTAAGGAATGTCTCTTGTGAATAGAGAGTATTATAGAAATTTTCTTATTCGAAGAATACTTCACTGACATGACAGTGTATTTCTGTGCAGATAAAAACTCATACAAAAATATAGTTTTGTATATATAAATACGTATATACACACATATATGCATATATATATATATATATATATTATATATATATATATACATTTATATATATACATATATATATGTATATATATCTATATATATCTATATATATATATATATATATATATATATATATATATATGCCAGTTAAATACCTTCAGGAATCCCATCCTTAGCGAGGAAATAACGTATACATGACACACAAATATACATATTATAAATTATATAAACATACACATACATATGCACTGTAAATTATATATACATACACGTGTATAGCACGAGGCGACAGTATGAAATCTATATTATTACAGCGAACGCTTTGGGAACAACAACCCAACTTAAAGAGAACAAGTCTGACATTTATGCTGACAAATTCATAGCCGACGGTTCCCTCGGAAATTGCACAATGAAGCGTTTATGCCGTTAATGCACTCGAAGTGTTTCCCCTGTCTGACATTTACCCTAGGTATTACGCGCGAACAATTTAGCCCCGTTACCTGGGTAAATGATTTCACCTTACCGGCTGGTCACGACCATTGATTCTCATTGAAGTCGGTGACAGACAGACCATGGGAGGGGGAAGAGGGGGGGGGAGGCTAAGGGTCCCATATAAATCGTAATAGTTGCGGTGCTGGAAGGATGGAATTAGCCTCTGTGGGGAAGAGGGGGGGGAGAGAGGGGGGAGGGGGAAGAGGGAGGAGAAAGGGGGGAGGGGGAGGGGGAAGAGGGGGGAGAGAGGGGGGAGGGGGAGGGGGAGAGAGGGGGGAGGGGGAGGGGGAGAGAGGGGGGAGAGAGGGGGAGAGAGGGGGGAGAGAGGGGGGAGGGGGAGGGGGAAGAGGGGGGGAGAGGGGGGAGGGGGGAGGGGGGAGGGGGGCCTAAGGGTCCCATATAAATCGTAATAGTTGTGGCGCTGGAAGGATGGAATTAGCCTCTGTTTGACAGTTAGACTGTACCCCGTCTGTTATACGGGTAGCTGGAAACAACAGTTGGGTTATACCGTCTGTTATGTAGCTAGACCAGGCATCGTTTAAACGTGTTGGAACTGAATATATTAATCAGACAGAAGGCGAAGGAAAGGATCTTGAAATGGACATATCATAGACACAGGAGAAGACTTCAATCTTGAATACAGATTTCATATCTAGTAAAATCCTGGAAGAAATGGCTTAGAAAGACGGCAACAGTCCGGCAACATTTATACCAGGATTTTTACCGTTTTAAAAACGGTTATATTGACATAAAGGAGTGATATTACGGTCACCAACTCGTAAAAGATAAGAACATAGTAAGGCAAAATTAAGGTCGCCTGTATTTTACTGAAATACAGTTAAGAACAGTATATTTCCACGAAGAATTTCCGATAAAATTACGTTTTTCTTTTTTTTCTAACAGTGTAGGTAAGAAGGAACACGACATTGGTTTGGATGTTTAAAGAGATTGGCACTTAGACGAAAAAGCTTGTTTTAAACACGTTAGATAATTGCATGTCAGATAGCTGGAATATATTTGCTGAACAGCTGAAAGAGGTATACTGTATCCACCAAGGTTAGAGTTCTCTTGCTTGAGGGTACACTCGGGCACGCTGTTCTGTCTTGTTTCTCTTCCTCTTGTTTTGCTCAAGTTTTTATAGTTTATATAGGAGATATTTATTTTAATGTTGTTACTCTTCTTAAAAATTTTATTTTTCCTTGTTTCCTTTCCTCACTGGGCTATTTTCCCTGTTGGAGACCCTGGGCTTATAGCATCCTGCTTTTCCAACTAGGGTTGTAGCTTAGCAAGTAATAATAATAATAATAATAATAATAATAATAATAATAATAACTGCCGGAGATTATAAAGATATTATGATTGAGTAAGAAGGAATCCATTTAGGTTACTAGAAAGTTTAACCATTAAACAAGCACCAATAGACAAGACATTATATTGATGACTGGAACTGGCATTTCTGGAAGAATATTCTTAATGAATGTGGAAGGGGTTTACCTTTAGCATTGCTGGATATAGCTGGAATTATGAATCAATTAAATAATTTTAAAACAACCTGTCTGCTAATCAGACAAGTAATCACTTTTTATAGCCAGACACTTGCTCCTTATTATATAGTGGATATTCCAGTATATAGATATTTTCCTCTATTCGGTTCAAATAGTTTCCTAGGTAGGTGTCAATGATACCACGTTAGCAACTGGATTTATAAAGAGAACGTTTACTGTAAGCTGATTGTGCATATTACAAAAAGCTTACCTACAGTTTCATATCTTAAAAAGGGTGGGAGAAAAAACGTAGATTATAGATAACTTGAGAGAAAGAAATATTATAAACATTACACATCAGATGCAGCGTTAAGGATACTTTCATAATAATATATGCTGTAACTAGTGTTCACGACCCGTCAAAAATATGACGCCTAAGTATTTAGATTGATATGTACATACACACACACACAGAATCAACCTTTTTCAACGCCCTCCCCCTTTCCTAACTACCACACTGCAGTTTGGGCAACTTGTGGGAGATAGTCGTTTCTGAGTTGTGTCCTTCCCGGCGTGACAGGAAAAAATGGGCGTGACAGGAAAAAATATATATGTATATATTTATATATATATATATATATATATATATATATATATATATATATATAAAACACACATATATACATACATATACATATATATAATATATATATATATATATATATATATGTGTGTGTATATATAACATAGATACACACACACACACACACACACATATATATATATATATATATATATATATATATATATATATATGTGTGTGTGTGTGTGTGTGTTTGTGTATAACATAGATATACATACATATATATGATAAATTTTGCACACTTTTTTTACATATATATATATATATATATATATATATATATATATATATATATTCTATATTATATGGAGGAGATTATTCGGGGTTTACTTACTTCAAATACTCTCCTAAAGAAACTTAAAAGTTCACCATAGCTGAGAGAACTCTGGTTTACCCCGCAAGTTGCCAGAGGCACAATAGGCGTTGCTTTACCGAAACCTTAAATCCCCGAGACAATTCTCTCTACTTTAGGATGCCGAAGGAGGGCAAGGAATGCCGAGACTCTTCCCCTTTAAAAGCTAATCACCCGTATCTTACGCAACATCAGTGCCTTATATTGTGGAAGCACGTATCCTAAAGGATTAGAAAAAAAAGGTAAAATATGGATCGTGGATTAATATAAGTTATTCTCAAAATTTTTTAGCAGAGAGAAATAAAAGACAGATGACATACTATAGTCAATTCTTTTTAGTGAGGTAGAGCAAGTAATAACAATAACAATAATAATAATTTTCACTGACTCGCAGGGGTGCCCTTCTAGCTTGGAAAAGTTTCCTGATCGCTGATTGGTAGGACAAGATAATTCTGACCAATCAGCGATCAGGAAACTTTTCCAAGCGAAAAGGGCACCCCTGGGAGTCGGTGTAAATCTGCCTCATTAAAAAGAATTGACTATAGGGAAAAATTATAAAATATGGATCGTAGATTAATATAAGTTATAATTACAATTTTTAACGCAAAGAAATAAAAAATAGATGACATACTAGCGAAAATTTTTAAAATATGGATCGTAGATTAATATAAGTTATTTTTAACACAGAGAAATAAAAGAGAGTTGATATACTAATGAAATAAATTGAAATAATTAGTGAAAAATAGCATATTCGCTAAAACATTTTTAACACAGGAAATAAAAGATAGGTGACATAATGAAATAAATTGAAACAATTAGTAAAAAATAGCATATTCGCTAAAACATTTTTAACACAGAAATAAAAGATAGGTGACATACTAATGAAATAAATTGAAATAACTGGTGAAAGATAACATACTCGCAAAAACATTTTTAACACAGAGAACTAAAAGATAGGTGATATACTAATGAAATAAATTGAAATAACTGGTGAAAAATAGCATATTCGCTAAAACATTTTTAACACAGAGAACTAAAAGATAGGTGATATACTAATGAAACAAACTGAAATAATTAGTGAAAAATAGCATATTCGCTAAAACATTTTTAACACAGAAATAAAAGATAGGTGATATACTAATGAAATAAATTGATATAATTAGTGAAAAATAGCATATTCGCTAAAACATTTTTAACACAGAACTAAAAGATAGGTGATATACTAATGAAACAAACTGAAATAATTAGTGAAAAATAGCATATTCGCTAAAACATTTTTAACACAGAGAACTAAAAGATAGGTGATATACTAATGAAATAAATTGAAATAATTAGTGAAAAATAGCTAATTCGCTAAAACATTTTTAACACAAATAAAAGAAAGGTGACACACTAATGAAAAATATTAAAGTAATTCGTTAAAAATGGCATATTCCCTAAGGGAAAATAAAACTCTGGAAACATGATTTAATTTAGGTCAAAACTCTCAGATTAGTATAGGTACGAAACAGACTCACAAAAAAAAAAAACAAAGTATGAATGCTTTTAAAAAACCAATAGGAATGAAGTATGATCTTTGTCTAAATATTACAGCAGACCAAAAAAAAAAAAATTAAATTAAAAAGCAGTATTAATACTAATGAAAATAAAAATAGAAAATATAACCTTCGTCTAAAAGTAACAATCGGAAAAAAATAATCCTGATCAACAGGCGTAATGCCTTTGTTGCGAAATGAACCTACTCACCGCAAAAAAAAAAAAAAAAATGTATGCATACTTTTAAAAAGAAAAAAAAAATATCCTTCGTCTAAAAAAGGGAGAAATGAAAATATAACCTTCGTCTAAAAATAACACTCGAAAAAAAAAAAAAAAAAAAAGCGAAATTTAATACCACCGACAGCTCCATTGTTCCAACGAACACCAACTGTGCGAAAGACCAATTAGAGGAACCAATATATTGATTAGCGAGTCTATAGCCAAGTCATACACGAGTTCATTGGACTGAAGGATCCTTAATGGAAAGTCCACAACGTTACTCGGAAAATTCTTCATGAGAGAAGCCGTAATGAAAAGATCCTTTTTTTTTTTTTTTTTAACTTGACATGTACCCAATGAGAAAACTGGTAAGGAGTAAAAATGTATTTTGCGGTATGTGTATAACATCACTCTTCTTAAAAAAAATTAATTTTTCCTTGTTTCCTTTCCTCACTGAGCTATTTTCCCTGTTGGAACCCCTCGGCTTATAGCAACCTGCTTTTTCAACTAGGGTCGTAGCTTAGCAAGTAGTAGTAATAATAATAATAATAATAATAATAATAATAATTATTATTATTATGATAATGATGATAATAATAATAATGATAACAATAATGATGATGATGATGATGATAATAATAATGATAATGATAATAACAATGGTAATAATAATAATAATATAATTATTATAATAATAATAATAATAATAATAATAATAATAATAATAATAATAATAACGGGAAGATGGCCGAAACAATAGAGACTACATAAACAGAAATGCAAATATAATTTTTAAAAAACGTCGGGAGATGACATCTCGAAACCATTAAATCATCTTTTTCATGATCCCTAATCTGAGATCCACTTCGGTATATTAGAAACACTCTTGCCTCGCAGTTTCATGGACGGGAGTTCAAACCCCGCTCAAGCCCCACAGTTTCTAATAGTTTTTACAGCCACACTATCCTTGTGAACTAGAGATGGGGATTTGGGGCGGCTATAAAATTACCTGCTGAGTCATCAGCAGCCATTTCCTGGCTCTTCCTGACTTGGGCTTGGGCTGTGGTTATGTGCAAACTAGTGTAAGCGACCCGTTAAAAATGACGGTTATATATTTGAATATATTTGCAAAATCGCACACTTAACTACAAGCTAGTTTGGGTAATTTGTGGGAGATTGTTTTTTTTTTCCTTAGTGATTGCCGTTCAGCGTGGCACGAAATAAATAATTATTATTATCATATATATATATATATATATATATATATATATATATGTATATATATATATATATATATATATATATATATATATATATGTATGTATATATACATATATATGTGTATACACACACACACACACATATATATATATATATATATATATATATATATATATATATATATATATATATATATATCTATATATATATATAAATATATATATATATATAATATACATATGTATGTATGTATATATACATATATATGTGTATACACACACACACACACACACACATATATATATATATATATATATATATATATCTAACATTTGCTCCTTGTAATATAGGAGAGATATGGTCAATTTTTAAAACTAAATTTCTTCTGGATATTTTGTGTTCATTTCACCTCGGAAAAAAAAGAAAAAAAAGAGAGAATTGTTTTAGGCCTCATTGAGTAAATTTCATTTGCACCAACAATAAAAACATCACAAACACTCTGATCATCCGGAAGAAATGAATGTTGTTTTGCATTTTTTATGACTCGTAATCAACGTAAATAAATAATTATCTACTGATCTGTCGATAATTTCTTTACGCTGAATAAAAGAGGAGGTCCGGTTAATGATAATTGTTTTACCGGCCATAATTTGAGGAAAATTTATTTTGAAAAATCTTCATCTTCGTGCATAAAATTGGGTAATTATGAAAAAAACAATTAAGGTTTGTAAACAATGTAAATATATAAATACATAGGCATATGTATATGTTGTACACAATGTA
>NC_090742.1:65693910-65701410 GCF_036898095.1 Palaemon carinicauda | reverse complement strand
AATTGGGAAAAAAATGGAAAAATGTTTCCCAAGTAGAAAAATATGAAAAAAAATATTATTCCAATATGGAAAAAAAAATAGAAAAATGCTTCCATATTGAATAAAAAATTGGAAAAATGCTTCCATAATGAAAAAAAAAAACTGGAAAAATTTAAAAATTCTAATTTTTTCCAAATAGGTAAATGCCATAGGATATATCTACTTTAATGGAGTTTTCACTGATATATTGACTTTCCCACTATTCTACAATAAACACAGAAAGAATACACAAAAATTACTGAATCTTTGTTTACTTTTTGTGATACTCTTCTCTGTAATATTTACATATTCATTTACCTTTTTTTTTTTTTTTGTCTAATTAAAAAATGTCCTACCACTTATTTCAGTCTATTGAAACAATTCGAGGCCTTATTAATGCCTCATAAAATATTACAAATCACTTAATTATATTTAATTCAAAGCAGTTTAGGCAAATGTTTTTATAGTAGTGAAAATAAACTGCAAAAAAACAAACAGAAAGATCAAACTGAATAATTTTTTTTTTTTTTTTATACTTTCTGTCTTTTTTCTGTGTATGTTTACATACTTATTTACCTTTTTCTTGTCTAATTAAAAAATGTCCTACCACTTCTTTCAGTCTATATGAAAAAAAAAATCGAGGCCTTTTAAATGCATCATCAAATATTACAAAGCACTTTTTATATATAATTCAAAGCAGTTTAGACACTTGATTTTGTAGAAGAGAAAATAAATTGCAAAAAGGTTCTTTCTCTTTAATTGGGAAATATACGGAATTCATTATCTAACTCGAAACTTTCCAGGACCGTTTTTCTAACTCAGCAATATTTAGGAATCTAGTGATAAAAACCTTTCATGATTATATATATATATATATATATATATATATATATATATATATACATATAAAACAATGAACTTAGGAAACATAAAATAACCAAATTGAAATAAACAAAACAAAAATATTTTCTATCAAACGGAATACTGTTCGGGAACATGTTTCGGTCCAGTTCAAAAATCTCTTGATAATTTCCTCCATATTTAAAGGTTTAAAGGCCGCTCATGAATGGCATACGCAAGGGATAGTGACACTGCCCTATCAAGCAGGGCAATGCCCGAGAGACTGATCATATATGCATATGATCAGCGCCCAAGCTCCGTTTCTACCTAAGTAAGGACCAAGGAGGGCTAGGCAATGGTGCTGATGACTCAGTATACAGACCTATAGTCTCCCCCCAAACCACCAATCCTTAGCTCACGAGGATGGTGAGGTTGCAGCGACCAAAGAAACTGACGAGTTTGAGCAGGACTCGAACCCCAGTCTGGCGTTCACCAGTAAGGGACGTTACCGCATCGGCCACAATAACCCTTATAAAAATGATCAACCAAAACCCTTTAATCTAAATTTGTCGAAACATTATCCTTTGTTAAAGAAAATGGCACTTTACTTAACACTATAAAAAATATATGCAGGCATTTTCTTTGGTTAAAAATGTCCAACTATTTTCTTGCCTTATCAAAATATTCCGGTAGTTTTCCTATCAATTTAAACAACTCTAGGCATTTCTTTCATTACAAAATAAAAGTTTAAGGCATTCTCTTCAAAGTTTCCCCAAAGTCCGACTGTCCTGAAATACAGATTACGCTGTTATTATTATTATTATTATTATTATTATTATTATTATTATTATTATTATTATTATTTGCTAAACTACAACCCTAGTAGGAAAAGCAGTAAGCTACAACCCCAGGGGCTCCAACAGGGAAAATAGCCCAGTGAGGAAAGGAAACAAGGAAAAATAAAATATTCCAGGAACAGTAACATTAAAATAAACATTTCCTATATAAACTAGAAAAACTTAAACAAAATTAGAGGAAGAGAAATAAGATAAAATAGTGTGCCTGAGTGTACACTCAAGCAAGAGAACTCTCAACCAAGATTGTGGAAGACCATGGTACAGAGGCTATGGCACTACCCAAGACTAGAGAACAATGGTTTGATTTTGGAGTGTCCTTCTCCTAGAAGAGCTTCTTACCATAGCTAAAGAGCCTCTTCTACCCTTACCAAGAGTAAAGTGGCCACTGAACAACTACAGTGCAGTAGTTAGCCTCTTGGGTGAAGAATTGTTTGATAATCTCAAGTGTTGTCAGGTGTATGAGGACAGAGGAGAATATGTAAAGAATAGGCCAGACTATTCTGCATACGTGTAGGCAAAGGGGAAATGAACCGTAACCAGAGAGAAGGATCCAATGTAGTACTGTCTGGCCAGCCAAAAATGACCCTGAAACTCTCTAGCGGTAGTATCTCAACGGGTGTCTGGTGCCCTGGCCAACCTATTACCATGAAATGTTCTTTATATCAATACCTTTTTAAATCATATTCCATCACTCTCCTCAAACTTTCCTCATTAAATAAATAAATAAAAAACCTTGTCACCGAAAAAAAATCGGTTATTATATTAATACAAATATTCCTATTCCTATCTGCGTTCTCATATTTCCAATATATCAATCACTATTAAAATATTTCAAAATTCTCATTCACCTGTCCTCTTGAAATAAATAAAAAAAAGATAAAAAACTAAAAAATTCAAAGAAAATTAAAAAAAAACCGTTATATTAATACCAATATTCCTATTTTTGTCCACGTTGTTTTCATATTTCCAATATATCAATAGCCTTTTTAAATTATACTTTACCATTCTCACTAAACTTGCCTCTCGAAATAGATAAGAAAGCTCAATGCAAAAAAAAAAAAAAAAAAAAAAAAGTTATAAAGATATAAGTATTCTTATTTCTGTACTCGTTCTTATACCATACTTCTAATATATCAATACCTTTTATGAATCATATTTCATCATTCTCCTCAAACTTGCCTCATGAAATAAAAAATATCGGCTTTCATTTTAATAAAAAGGTTTCTATTCCAAAATCGTATTAAAATCGTCGTTGTCATAATTGATTTAGGTCTGCAATACTCGAACAGAGATGAATTGTTAATTAATTAAATTCCAATACAGAGTAGTCCTCATCTCAGCAGTTTTTTTTTTTTTTTTTTTTTTTTAATAGATCTGTAATACTTGAAGAATAATGAACTGATAGTGAATTAAATTCCAATATAGTGTACCAACCGTGTGTCACACGATCGTACATAGTCCATTTTGTGTATATATTAGACATGCTTGTATCTTCGCTCTTCCCTCGCACTAAAAAGAGCCTGAATAAACATGTCTAATATATACACAAAATGAACTATGTACGATCGTGTGACACACGGTTGGTACAATAGCACAGAGTCTCCTAATCTCATAATTTTTTTTTTCTTTTTTTTTTAAATTCTGAAACGATTAAAATCTTTCATCATTTCCTCTCCCAACCTCGCCATCTTCTGACCCTGCCACGCCGCCTGAGTATTTGAAGGATTTATGTAGCACCATCGCTCACAATAAAAAGGATACGATAGCCACTGCAACCCCTACCCCCAAACAGCCCCCTACCCCCAAACAACCCTCCTACCCCCAAACAACCCCCCCACCTCCCCTCCCCCAATCCGTACCCATCTCCCCCTTTTGGCAGTTCAAGTCTATGGACTTAATATCTGTCAGATGAATGAAGTGGCTGACATCGATATTTTCGTTCGTTCATCACAATTCTTGATGAAATATCATAGAATGATGGATGGGTGTCACCCTTCAAATGGTCTGCAATATCACACTTGGAAATAGGAAGGGACTAAAGGTGCAATACATAAAGGGTTTCTATTATTAATACCAAGAAATAACGTTTATTCAAAAATTCGAAAAATGGGATGGGTCTAATGTAAGAGCTACATAAGTCATAAATTTGATAAATACAACTGCTAATGCAACTTTATCAAATACATATAAGTTGACATTATACTGTATTGTATATATATATATATATATATATATATATATATATATATATATATATATATATATATTTAATGGATCGACGGACTAAGGAAGTTTGTGGGCGTGGATTGGCACAAAAAGACCATAGACAGACGCAAGTGGAAGGACATGTCTGAGGCCTTTGTTCTGCAGTGGACTAGTAACGTCTGATATATTATATATATATATATACATATATATATATATATATATATATATATATATATATAGTTGCAGTTAATTTTCCCTTTGCCTACATATATACCGAATATACTCCTTCCTCATACGCCTGACAACACTGAGATTACCAAACAAATTTTCTTCTCTCAAGGTGTTTACTAATGCAATGTAATTATTCAGTGGCTACTTTCCTCTTGGTATGAGTAAAAGAGACTCTTTTTAGCTATGATAAGCAGCTCTTCAATGAGAAGGACACTCAAAAATCAAATTATTGTTCTCTAGTCTTGGGTAGTACCATAGCTTCTGTACCATGGTCTTCCACTGTCTTGAATTAGAGTTCTCTTGCTTGAGGGCACACTATTCTATGTTATTTCTTATCCTCTTGTTTAGTTAAAAAATTTCATAGTTTATATAGGATATATTTATTTTAATGATAATGTTCTTGAAATATTCTATTTTTCCAAGTTTCTTTTCCTCACTGGGCTATTTTCTCTGTTGGAGCCCCTGGGATTATAGCATTCTGCTTTTCCAACTAAAGGTTGTAGCTTAGCAAATAATAATAATAATAATAATAATAATAATAATAATAATAATAATAATAATAATAATAATAACCCAAAGACTAACCATTACCCTCAGAATTTCTCCCCGACAAAACGCTAGCTGCTATTGCTTCTCCTGCTGCTTTTATTCAGGGAAGAGAAAAGCAGCTTTGCGGTCAAGTAGCTCCTTAGGGAAATATCCGAGTTGCTGGATAAAGGAGAGAGAGAGAAAGAGAGAGAGAGAGAGAGAGAGAGAGAGAGAGAGAGAGAGAGAGAGAGAGAGAGAGAGGGGGGGGGGGGGAGAGATCCCATCCAGGGCACAATTCGATGATTCACTAAAGATATTTTAGGATGAGTTTAATGAGTCAAACGAGTCCTTTATTGAAGGATTTATGAGTCAGTCATTAGGATCTTTTACAATTTCTCTCGGGATGCAAGGACTCTTTCAATGAGATGCAGGATTTTCCAGGTCACTGTAACACCAATGGATGCAATTAGTTATACTTACGTGATATGAAAGGTTGAGCTTAAGTTGGTACGCTATAATCTTTCTTTGCCCTTGAGATACACTATTTTATATATATATATATATATATATATATATATATATATATATATATATATATATATATATATAAATGCAAATGTATATGTTCAGTATATATTCTTATTATTATTATTATTATTATTATTATTGTTATAATTATCATTATTAATTGCTAAGCTATAACCCAGTTGGAAAAGCAGAATGCTAAATTATATATATATATATATATATATATATATATATATATATATATATATATATAAACCTTATGCATCTTTAGAAAAAAAAAGATCAGAGACAATTTCTTATACAGCATACCTACCTACATCATCAAAGATATGAAGAAAACTATATATAATATAAAAATATACAAAATACGATCAATAGAAAATATCAACGAGGCATCTCGAAAAAAAACAAAAGAAATAATCACAATTAAATTAAATGAATTGGCCATGAGTCATTCCACTGCAATCTATCATTATTATAATTATTATTATTATTATTATTATTATTATTATTATTATTATTATTACTTGCTAAGCTACAACCCTAGTTGGGAAAGCAGTATGCTACAACCCCAGGGGACCCAAAAGGGAAAATACCCCAGTGAGGAAAGGAAACAATAGAATATTTTAAGAACAGTAACATTAAAATAAATATTTCCTATATAAACAATAAAACTTTAAACAAAACAAGAGGAAGAGAAATTAGATAGTATGGTGGCCGAGTATACCCTCAAGCAAGAGAACTCTAACCCAATTCAGTGAAGACCATGGTACAGAGGCTATGGCACTACCTAAGACTAAAAAACAATAGTTTGATTTTGGAGTGTCCTCCTAGAAGAGGTGCTTACCATAGCTAAAGAGTCTCTTCTACCCTTACCAAGAGGAAAGCGGCCACTGAACAATTACAGTGCAGTAGTTAACCCCTTGGGTGAGGGTGAATTCTTTGGTATTCTTAGTGTTGTCAGGTGTATGAAGACAGAGGAGAATCTGTAAAGAATAGGCCAGACTATTCGGTGTAAATGTAGGCAAAAGGAAAATGAATCGTAACCAGAGAGAAGGATCCAATGTAGTACTGTCTAACCAATCAAAGGACCCAATAACTCTGTAGCGGTAGTATCTCAACGGGTGGCTGGTGCTCAGGCCAATCTACTACCTTATAAACAAAAAGCAATATTGGCTTCTCAACTCCTGTGTAGTCTGCGCAGACTCGTACCCTTCATTTAGTTCCCTTTTTCGCATTTTTTTTTATTACTTTAACATATTTGACGAGACTTTAATGGGATGAGTGAGCTATAATTAAGAAATCGATCAAATTCCATGAGGTCAGATTGAATCAAAAATTTATTCTATGAGTTTTAAGAAATGTATTTTAAGTCCACATCAATTTAGATCAATTGTGGATTACAGAAGAAGAAGAAGAAGAAGAAGAAGAAGAAGAAGAAGAAGAAGAAGAAGAAGAAGATGTAAATAAATTCAAATTTCGATCAATTTTGTAATTTAATTAGGAATATCAAGTACCAGTAATTCATTCTACCATCATTCATTTAATTTTTCCCATATATCAATTTCATGATAGGAGGATAGATGTGAGAGAGGCAAGAGAGCGTGCTAGAAATAGGAACGAATGGCGAGCGATTGTGACGCAGTTCCGGTAGGCCCTGCTGCTTCCTCCGGTGCCTTAGATGACCACGGAGGTAGCAGCAGTAGGGGACTGAGCAGTATGAAGCTTCATCTGTGGTGGAAATGTGGGAGGTTGGGCTGTGGCACCCTAGCAGTACCAGCTGAACTCGGCTGAGTCCCTGGTTAGGCTGGAGGAACATAGAGAGTAGAGGTCCCCTTTTTTTTTGTTTTTTTTTTTTTGTTTTGTTCTTGTTGATGTCGGCTACCCCCCAAAATTGGGGGAAGTGCCTTTGGTATATGGATGGATGGATAAAATAGACCAAATGCAAAATGATACATCTTTTAAACAACTTGTAACAAATAAATAACTTCAATTCCACAACGTATTATTCACTGAAAATATGTAAACACGAACATGGGTTCTCGTGATATTCAGAGCAGAGAGAGAGAGAGAGAGAGAGAGAGAGAGAGAGAGAGAGAGAGATTTTATTAATTTTCAAACGTAAGCGTATTACCATGATTGTATGATATCAGGCATGCATAAAATTGTAATCCTGATAAAATGGTTAAATGCTCTTTAAAAACAAGATTGCCCAGGAAATTCCATTTTACTATCATCACTAATTTGGGTTTCATGCAATGGAGATATTCCACATATTTTTTCTGAAGAG
>NC_090742.1:65678910-65688910 GCF_036898095.1 Palaemon carinicauda | reverse complement strand
TAACTTCTACTTTCAATTCGTGCATTAATAAAAACAAAATAATGATTGATAAAGCCCCCCCTTTTTTCATACGAATTCCATTTGTTTATATTTTTCCTTAAGAAGAAGAAGAAGAACAAGAAGAAGAAGAACAAGAAGAAGAACAAGAAGAAGAAGAAGAAGAAGAAGAAGAACAAGAACAAGAACAAGAACAAGAACAAGAACAAGAAGAAGAAGAAGAAGAACAAGAACAAGAAGAAGAAGAAGAAGAAGAACAAGAAGAAGAACAAGAACAAGAACAAGAAGAAGAACAAGAACAAGAACAAGAACAAGAACAAGAAGAAGAACAAGAACAAGAACAAGAACAAGAAGAAGAACAAGAACAAGAACAAGAAGAACAAGAACAAGAACAAGAAGAAGAACAAGAACAAGAAGAAGAACAAGAAGAAGAACAAGAACAAGAACAAGAAGAAGAACAAGAACAAGAAGAAGAACAAGAACAAGAACAAGAAGAAGAACAAGAACAAGAACAAGAACAAGAACAAGAACAAGAAGAAGAAGAAGAAGAAGAAGAAGAAGAAGAACAAGAACAAGAAGAAGAAGAAGAAGAAGAAGAAGAAGAAGAAGAAGAAGAAGAAGAAGAAGAAGAAGAAGAAGAAGAAGAAGACCATCAATTTTTATTTCATGGATTTATAAAAACAAAAACAGAAATGATTGTCATATCTTAAATGTATTACATATACGATATATAGAGAGAGTTCGAAGTGTATGAATCCTTCAAGAGTAATGGAACTGACAGGAATATAATGTTATCTATGACCGTGTAATATTCTATTCCATTCTCTAGTTATGAATGACCACATGTCGGTATTTATATTTATATTATTATTATTATTATTATTATTATTATTATTATTATTATTATTATTATTATTTGCTAAGATACAACCCTAGTTGTAAAAACAGAATGCTATAAGCCCGAGGGCTCCTACAGGGAAAATAGGAAAAGAAATAAGGATTCTACAAGTAAAGTAATTAACAATTAAAATAAAATATTTTAAAAACAGTAACATTAAAATTAATATTTCATATAAACTATAGAAACTTTAAAGAGGAAGAGAAATTAGATAGAAGTGTGTGATGAGTGTACCCTCAAACAAGAGAACTCTAACCCTAAGACAGTGGAAGACCATGGTACAGAGGATATGGCACTAGTTAAGACCGGAGAACAGTGGTTTGATTTTGGAGTGTCCTTCTCCTGGAAGAGTTGCTTACCATTGCTAAAGAGTCTCCTCTATCCTATGTTGGTACGAAAATTATCGCAATCTATATTCCATTGGGTACTAAAAGAGAAAAACTACATAACATTACCGATGTAACAGCGGCTAAAAATTAAATCAAGAAAATTCATAAAAAAAAATAAATTAGATAATTTTAAAATTTTTCACAAACAAAAAAAAAAAAATATGCATAAAGGTTTGCACCCTATATGCATAAATCATTTATTTCGTAATAAAAATGTAAGATCTATACTGTAAGAACACGATATTGCCTATAAACGAGAGAAAAAAAAAAGGCACAAATTACAGGCGCCATATCTGAGCCTGAAAGATTTTCCAATATAACCGTGAAAAGCTTCAAGTTATTTTGGAAATTGACACGAAAGTCAATATTCCCATAACTGCGAGTATTCGAGTCAAAAGCAACTCGCAAGTAAAGAGATTACTCTCGCGTAAAAAAACAAGTAAAAATAGTTTCTCGCGTATAAAGCAACTTAAATATAGATTCTCTGACATAAAACAAGTAAAAAAATAGATTCTCGCGTATAAAACAAGTAAAAAAATAGATTCTTTGGTATAAAACAAATAAAAATTAGATAATCGCGTATAAAACAACTTAAAAATAGATTCTCGTGTATAAAACAAGTAAAAAATAGATTCTTGCGTATAAAACAACTTAAAAATAGATTCTCTCGCATAAAAAAAGTAAAAAAAACAAAAAAAAAAAAAAAAAACAGTAAAAAATAGATTTTACCATACAAAAAAAGTATAAAATAGACTTTCGCTTATAATACAAACAAAAATAGATTTTCGCGTATAAAATAAGTATAAAAAGATTCTCACTTATAAAAAAATGCGTACAACATACTAAAATAAAAATAAATTGTCGTGTACAAAATAAACAAATAAAAAAAAAAGGTTCCCGTGTACAAAACAAGAAAAAAAAAATTCTCACCTATAAAATAAGTAAAAAATAATTATATTATTTACATCAGCAAATAAATAACATAGTATGAGACATATTAGAAACTCTTCCACGCTTGTTACTCCATTTAGGAATCCATTCCGAAATCGATATACATGACGCAGTAGACGCCTTCGAAAACAAATCAATGTCCGTGAAATGTTAAGTCTTAAAGAGCAAATCTACAAATTGACTATAACAAAGAGCTCTCAAAGGTGTATGAACAGCAGACGAATAGCGACGCACAAATAGCAAACAAATACATTGGAGACTTGAGAATGTTGAGGTAAATTACGGGAATATCGCTTCTGAAAGATAGGAAAATTATGAAAAAAGGGAATATCGCTCTTGAAAGATTGAGAAATAAAGAAAAAATTGGTAGGCGTAGTAACGATTACAGAGAGAATAAGAGTTGAGAATGTTGAGGTAGATTACGGGAATATCGCTTCTGAAAGATAGGAAAATTATGAAAAAAATGGCAGGCGTAGTAACGATTACAGAGAGAAAGAGAGTTGAGAATGTTGAGGTAGATTACGGGAATATCGCTTTTGATTACAGAGAGAATAAGAGTTGAGAATGTTGACGCTTCTGAAAGATTGGAAAATGATGATAAAAATGGCAGGCGTAGTATAGATTACAGAGAGAATAAGACTTGAGAATGTTGAAGTAGATTACGGGAATATCGCTCTTGAAAGATTGGAAAATTATGAAAGAATTGGCAGGCATAGTAATGATTACAGAGAGTATAAGAATTGAGAATGTTGAGGTGGAGTATGGGAATATAGCTGCTTGAAAGATTGGAAAATTAAGAAAGAATTGGCAGGCGTAGTAATGATTACAGAGAGAATAAGAGTTGAGAATGTTGAGGTGGAGTATGGGAATATCGCTGCTTGAAAGATTGGAAAATTACGAAAGAATGGCAGGCGTAGTAAAGATTACAGAGAGAATAAGAGTTGAGAATGTTGAAGTAGATTACAGAAATATCGCTCTTGAAAGATTGGAAAATTATGAAAGAATTGGCAGGCATAGTAATGATTACAGAGAGTATAAGAATTGAGAATGTTGAGGTGGAGTATGGGAATATAGCTGCTTGAAAGATTGGAAAATTAAGAAAGAATTGGCAGGCGTAGTAAAGATTACAAAGAATAAGAGTTGAGAATATTGAGGTGGATTATGGGAATATAGCTGTTTAAAAGATTGGAAAATTAAGAAAGAATTGGCAGGCGTAGTAAAGATTACAGAGAGAATAAGAGTTGAGAATGTTGAGATGAAGAATGAGAATATCGCGTTAGAAAGATTAGAAAACTACGAAAGAAGAATGGCAGGCGTAATAAAGATTACAGAGAGGATAAGAGTTTCACGACTGAAATGGTGAGGAGGGTGTGAGAAGGGATTGGGAGGAACCTGTTACGGGGAGAAGATCAGGAGCGAGGAAGATAATTAGATGGCGAAACAAGGTGAAGGATGATACGGAGAGAAGAGATTTGGTAGAACAGGATACCTTTGATAGAAGGCACTGGAGGGGACGCATCAGGCAACCGACAATTTAATGTAGAAATAACGAAGACATGACTTCAATTTCCTACTATTATTACACACTCCAGTTTTATCTGCCTTTTCCTAAGCTGTTCGTCTTATTTTCTTCTCTTATCTTTAAAATTCATATATAATCGACGTTATCTATATTTTCTTTTATCCATTGTTTTTCCTGGCATTCTTAATCTCCTTCAATTCATTATACTCTTCATCCCGTTTTAGTCGCTATTTATCGTATTCGCAATCCTTCTATTAATGCTATTATATATATATATATATATATATATATATATATATATATATATGTGTGTGTGTGTGTGTGTGTATAATCTTTATATATATATATTACACAAGTGTGTATGTATATATGTACATAATCTTTTCTATATCATCATATTAATTTGATACCTAATATAATATTCATTCAAATCCATCTCTCTCTCTCTCTCTCTCTCTCTCTCTCTCTCTCTCTCTCTCTCTCTCTCTCTCTCTCTCTCTCTCTCTCTCTCTCTCACCGGCTATATTCCGTACCTTAATTCCTACCTGCCAATTTTATACCTAATCATTCTAATATAATAGCATTATTTATGAAAAATAAATTACACAATACGTATAATCATAATACACCATACCTACACGGGCATATATCCCCACGGGGAATGAATACCTGATTGATTTAGCATTTAAACAAACCTTATAATAAAAATGGTAAAAAACAGAGACGTAAATACTAATCACGTTGGAGGATATCAACAAAGTGATTATGTAGCAGGTAAAAATGGTGGTTGAGCAACATGATGAGAGGAATGGGTCCTGTAAATGTGAAAAAAAAAAGTTACAACTCAAATAATTTTTGAGTTGAATGAAAGATGCCAAAGGTAAACTAACAAAATTAACAGTTACAGCTGAAACTACGAATATATATATATATATATATATATATATATATATATATATATCATGAACAACAATAAAAGTATATCAAATTATTAATTCATCCAATGCCAAAAAAAAAAATTAAAAAAAAATTAAAGACTCTCATCTCAATATCTATAATGGCTTCAAAGTAAATATTGGATTCCATGGCTCATTAAATATTAATTTTTACGTACTAGATTAAAATAGCTTGCGGGTATTTCGAGAGCAAATCTAGAATATTACTATATTCATTTATAATTCTTTATAAAATAAAAGGTCAGATGAAATACGTTTCATTTCGGAGCAAAATTCATAGGGGTAAAGATATTAATCTATTTTATAGTTTATTTTCTCGGGTCAACTTTAGGGCAGAGTAAATGAAACATAATATTCTCCTACACTATGAAACAGGATAACTGTCATAAGTTTTAGTACCTGCTTCTTTCCCAATAATGGTCAGCTTTGGCATTTTGTACCTACTTAGGTTTTCCCTGACATTTTTTATATTTCACTCAATAAAAACGTAATTAAACGGCCAAAATTTCATGAATCAAAAGGTGTTTTCGTCTTCTCATTTCCTATAGTTAACTATTTCAGTTACATGAAACGGTGGAAGAGCCATCAACCACAAGATCAGCTGATCACCAAAACAATCCAAAGCTACCCAAGTGTTTACGAGTTCCCGTCCGGTAACAAGGTGCGAGCAATCTATGCGCGCGTGTGTGTGTGTGTGTGTGTGTGTGGTTGGAGCCACTTCGGCTGGTACGTTACGTTATAATGTGTTTAATTTTGTATACTACAAGTAATTCACTGATAAAACAAAAATGTTAGAATGAATTCAGAAATATATTTCAAGAATGATTATCCTCTTCGAAGGGTTTTCAAAAGCAATAGTTGAAATTGTTATAAAATAACATGAATTTCTGCACGGATGAAATACCTAACATTGAATAATTTTGAAATTGAGAGAGTTTCCCTTAAATTATCCATTGACTACCGAAGAAAATTACGTTTAATTTATTAATATTATAATGAACAACACATATGAAAGTGAAGAACCAAAAATGTATGCAAAGTAATAATAATAATAATAATAATAATAATAATAATAATAATAATAATAATATTATTAATTTCATAAATATTAACAAGCGTCTTATGATTACATCAAAGGACAGTTTAAAAAATACATCATCACCATCTCCTACGCCTATTGACGCAAAGGGCCTCCGATAGATTTTACGAGTCGACTCTATCTTGAGCTTTTAAACCAAGGCTCTATATTGGCCTTGTTTTAAACCAATACTTCTACATTCATCTCCTACTCCACGCTTCACAGGCCACAGCCATGTAGGCCTGGGTCTTCCAACTCTTCTAGTCCCTTGTGGAGCCCAGTTGAAAGTTTAGTTTAAAGTGAACTCTTATAAAATTCACTCTATTCAAGCAAGGACAGAGAGAGAGAGAGAGAGAGAGAGAGAGAGAGAGAGAGAGAGAGAGAGAGATATTCCTTTATTTTATAAATGTGTAATATCGCACCAGACGGAGACAATCAGAGAGAGAGAGAGAGAGAGATAGAGAGAGAGAGAGAGAGAAAGAAAGAGATTCCTTTATTTTATAAATGCGTAATATCGCACCAGACGGAGATAATGAGAGAGAGAGAGAGAGAGAGAGAGAGAGAGAGAGAGAGAGAGGTTCCTGTATTTTATAAATGAGTAATATCGCACCAGAGAGAGAGAGAGAGAGAGAGAGAGAGAGAGAGAGAGAGAGAGAGAGAGAGAGAGAGGTTCCTGTATTTTATAAATGAGTAATATCGCACCAGAGAGAGAGAGAGAGAGAGAGAGATTCCTGTATTTTATAAATGAGTAATATCGCACCAGACAGAGAGAGAGAGAGAGAGAGAGAGAGAGGGGTTCCTGTATTTTATAAATGAGTAATATCGCACCAGAGAGAGAGAGAGAGAGAGAGAGAGAGAGAGAGAGAGAGATTCCTGTATTTTATAAATGAGTAATATCGCACCAGACAGAGAGAGAGAGAGAGAGAGAGGGGTTCCTGTATTTTATAAATGAGTAATATCGCACCAGAGAGAGAGAGAGAGAGAGAGAGAGAGAGGTTCCTGTATTTTATAAATGAGTAATATCGCACCAGACAGAGAGAGAGAGAGAGAGAGAGAGAGAGAGAGAGAGAGAGACATCAACTGAGCAGTACCATAAACCATAATTTGTCCCAGTCTTGGATAGCAAATTCCACCGCGAATAAAAACGTAAGAGGAACGAGGTGTTAACTCCCATAAACTTTCTATTCCAAATCCGTCCAAAATCCTCTGCCGGTCCTTTCCTATCCCCTTCTCACTCCGCAGCTCATTATTCCTTAATCCCCTTTGGGGATTTGTCTTCCAATCATTCCCCAGTTAGGGTGTGTGTGTGTCACCCGGACTTCATAATTGAAACGTATGCTAAGCTATGCAAAAAAAAACAAAAAAGATGTGACAGTTCTGTTGAGAAAGTCTGATACCATTCTAATATAATTATAATCTCTCTCCCTCTCTCTTTCTCTGATTATTTCCGTCTGGTGAGATATTACTCATTAATAAAATAAAGGAATCTCTCTCTCTCTCTCTCTCTGATTATCTCCGTCTGGAGCGATATTACTCATTTATAAAATAAAGGAATCTCTCTCTCTCTCTCTCTCTCTCTCTCTCTCTCTCTCTCTCTCTCTCTCTCTCTCTCATTACCGTCGTCAGTTGCGATATTACTCATTTATAGAATAAAAGAATCTCTCTCTCTCTCTCTCTATCTCTCATTATCGTCGTCAGTTGCGATATTACTCATAAAATAAAGGAATCTCTCTCTCTCTCTCTCTCTCCTCTCTCTCTCTCTCTCTCTCTCTCTCTCTCTCTCTGTCATATATAAAGAGTAAAGAGAGGAATGTTGAAGGCTCAATGTCGCGGTTTTCTTCTTTAAGCAAGACTGCTTCATTTCCGCATCCATAAACACGCACACACCAACAATAACGTGATTACCCCTGGGGCTCTTGAAAAGTAAACATTAAATATCCTGAAAAAGGATATAATCACAGGCTTAGTTAAGCCTAGAAACCACAAAGAAACAACTAAACCCAGCTTTCACGACCTGAATATTACCTCTCAAGCCATTAGCTTCCCAACCGCAGAAGTCTTCCGGTAATGTTTCAATATACTTAGATGTATATAAAGATTTCACATATAAGTTTAAATCTTGCGAGAATAAGAATAGAATAATAATAAAAAAGGAAAGACTAAAGAAAGGGTATATAAGAAATAAGAATAAAAAGGGAAATTAAAGAAATGGTATATATTACGAAATAAGGATAGAAAAGGAAACACTAAAGAAAGGGGATATAATGAGAAATAAGAATAAATATGGAGATTAAAGAAAGGGGATATAATAAGAAATAAGAATAAAAAGGAGACTAAAGAAAGGGTATATAATAAGAAATACGAATAAAAATGGAGACTAAAGAAAGGGGATATAATAAGAAATAAGAATAATAAAGGGAGATTAAAGAAAGGGGGTATAAAAATAAGAAATAAGGATAGAAAAGGAAAGCCTAAAGAAATGGGATATAAGTAATAAGAATAAAAATGGAGAATAAAGAAAGAGGATATAATAAGAAATAAGAATAAAAAAGGAGATTAAAGAAAGGGGGTATAATAAGAAATACGAATAAAAAGGGAGACTAAAGAAAGGGAATATAATAAGAAATAAGGATAAAAAGGGATATAAAAGAAATGGGATATAATAAGAAATAAGGATAGAAAAGGAAAGACTAACGAAATAGGATATAAGAAATAATAAAGGGAAATTAAAGAAATGGTATATAATAAGAAATAAGGATAGAAAAGGAAAGCCTAAAGAAAGGGGATATAATAAGAAATAAGAATAAAAAGGGAGATTAAAGAATTGGCATATAATAAGAAATAAGGATAGAAAAGGAAAGATTAAAGAAATGGGACATAAGAAATAAAAAGGGAAATTAAAGAAATGGTATATAAGAAGAAATAAGGATAGAAAAGGAAAGACTAAAGAAATTGGATGTAATAAGAAATAAGAATAAATAGGGAGATTAAAGAAATGGGATATAATAAGGAATAAGAATAAAAAGGGAGATTAAAGAAATGGTATATAATAAGAAATAAGGATAGAAAAGACAAGATTAAAGAAATAGGATATAGGAAATAATAAAAAGGGAAATTAAAGAAATTGTATATAAGAAGAAATAAGGATAGAAAAGGAAACGCTAATGAAATGGGATATAAGAAATAAAAATAAGAAGGAAGATTAAAAAAATGTTATATAAGAAGAAATAAGGATACAAAAGGAAAGACTAACGAAATAGGATATAAGAAATAATAAAAAGGGAAATTAAAGAAATGGTATATAATAAGAAATAAGGATAGAAAAGAAAAGATTAAAGAAATAGGATATAGGAAATAATAAAAAGGGAAATTGAAGAAATGGTATATAAGAAGAAATAAGGATAAAAAAGGAGACTAAAGAAATGGGACAATAAGAAATAAGAATAAAAAGAAAGATTAAAGAAATGGTATATAACAAGAAATAAGGATAGAAAAGGAAAGATTACAGAAATAGCATATAGGAAATAATAAAAAGGGAAATTAAGGAAATGGTATATAAGAAGAAATAAGTATAGAAAAGGAAAGACTAAAGAAAGGGGATATAAGAAATAAGAATAAAAAAGGAGATTATAGAAATGGTATATCATAAGAAATAAGGATAGAAAAGGAAAGATTAAAGAAATGGGATATAATAAGAAATACGAATAAAAATGGAGACTAAAGAAATGGGATATAATAAGAAATAAGAATAAGAAGGAAGATTACAGAAATGGTATATAATGAGAAATAAGTATAGAAAAGGAAAGCCTAAAGAAATGGGATATAATAAAAAAAAAAAGGAAAGGCTAAAAAATGGGATATAAGAAATAAGGATAGAAAAGGAAAGATTAGAGAAATGGGGTATAATAAAAATAAAATAAGAATAAAAAAGGAAAGGCTAAAACACGGGATATAAGAAATAATGATAGAAAAGGAAAGACTAAAGAAATAGGGTATAATAAAAAAAAATAAAAATAAAAAAGGAAAGGCTAAAAAATGGGATATAAGATATAAGGATAGAAAAGGAAAGACTAGAGAAATGGGGTATAATAAAAAAAAAATAAGAATAAAAAAGGAAAGGCTAAAAATGGGATATAAGAAATAAGGATAGAAAACGAAAGACTAAAGAAATGGGGTATAATAAAAAAAAATAAAAATAAAAAAGGGAAA
>NC_090742.1:65672082-65674582 GCF_036898095.1 Palaemon carinicauda | reverse complement strand
CTAGAGAAATGGGGTATAATAAAAAAAAATAAGAATAAAAAAAGGAAAGGCTAAAAAATGGGATATAAGAAATAAGGATAGAAAAGGAAAGACTAGAGAAATGGGGTATAATAAAAAAAATTAAGAATAAAAAAAGGAAAGGCTAAAAATGGGATATAAGAAATAAGGATAGAAAAGGAAAGACTAGAGAAATGGGAAATAATACAAAAAAATAAGAATAAAAAAAAGGAAAGGCTAAAAAATGGGATATAAGAAATAAGGATAGAAAAGAATAGACTAGAGAAATGGGGTATAAAAAATACGAATAAAATAGGAAAGGCTACAAAATGGGATATAAGAAATGAGGATAGAAAAGGAAAGACTACAGAAATGGGGTATAATAAAAAAAAAAATAAAAAAAGGAAAACCTAAACAATGGGATATAAGAAATAAGGATAGAAAATTACAGAATAAAAGTAATTGAGAAAGGTAAAGGTATCGTGTTCTATATTTAACACTTTCCGCCGAGGAAAAGGAAAGCTATCCTGTTCTATATTTAACACTTACCGCCGTTATTAAGTCGTCCTACCGTTTATATACTTAACTGAACGGGGCTCGGACGAGAGAGAACTATTAAGGAAATTACTCCAAAATAATAACACCACCAAGGATGTTCTTTTCTTCTTTTTATATATTATGTTCCACCCCACAGTAATAAGCACCATTAGTTACTTGGGATTAAACTTGATTCAATAGCTAGAATTAACCTCAATTTGCCGGCATTTTTCATTCTTCCCCTCAAAATTTAATAGCAAAATAAAATTAACTCTTCAATCCCCACCCTCTCTTAGATTTCGAGGTCAAAATCTCAATTTTACAATAACTAGGTTTTAAACGTTTTGCCCTTTATTAACTTCGTTAACTATGGCAAACCATGCACAAGAAAGTTATATTTAGCTTTCTATTCTTAAATTACCATAAACAACCTTCAAATACACCCCACATAATTTTCCACACATAAATACATGTAATATATATATATATATATATATATATATATATATATATATACATATATATATATATATATATATATATATATATATATTATATATATATATATATATATATATATATTCACACACACACATATATTAACACAATGGGTACTAGAGATTGCAAGAGAAGCAGGGAAAGGAAGAGAAGTCGATGGATTGATGAGTTAAGAAAATTTGCGGGTATAGACTGGCATAGAAAGACAGTAGGCAGACGGGAGTGGCAGGACATGTCTGAGGCCTTTGTCCAACAGTGGACTAGTTTCCGGTTAATGAAAATACTAGAGATATACACACACATTATATATAAATAATATATATATATAATATATATATATATATATATATACTATATATATATATATGTGTGTGTGTGTGTGTGTGTGCGTGTTTGTATGTGTGTGGACTTTAATCCACTTATAACTTTCTGAATATCTCTCCACTTAACACAAGATTATGTTGTACCTTTTCCTTACTAGCCCCCCCCCCAACTCACACATACCAACAACCACCACCACCTCCTCCTCCTCATATTCTCCTTTCTCCTTCGGGTGGTCCTCCAAATCCTCGAGTCCCTTAACAACCACTGAAGGAGGAGGAAGAGGAGGAGGAGGGGGAGGAGGAGGAGGGGGATAAAGTAGGAGGGAGGAAGGAGGACCCTAAGGATTTTTCCACAGCCATCACGAGAATAGATAAGGATTCGCTCTTTTCAAACATCCGACATTTCAAAAGCATGATGAAAAGGATTCCCCAATTCCTCAATGGGGGAGGGAGAAGGGGAAGAGGGGGGGGGGGGTGAAGAGGTGTCTGACGAAATAAAGGCAATGGGAGAAACATATAAAGTCAGATTTGGGGGACAATCTTCTTTTTATTCAATCTAGGGTTTTGCTCACGAAATTTCACCTTAGGATTGTGGTGGCCTACTGGAAACGTCTCTGCCTGGTGATCTACCTGACAGGTATTCGAGCCACGTTTAAGCTCGATAGTTTGTTGATGTCCGTAACCTCACCATAATTGTGAGCAGCCATTGCCTGTACCTCTCTGGTCCTAGCTTGGGTGGAGAAGGGGTTTGGACCCTGATCATAAATATGTATATAAGGTCAATCTCTAAGGTATTGCCCTCTGCCATTCATGAGCGACCTTTAAACTTTAAGTGAATATCTTAACTTTAAGTGCCCGTACCCAGGAATGTTGTCTACATACAGGTGTATAACCCTCAAGTTGAACCGTGTTCTCAAAGTCAAAGATTTGTTTTATTAAAGATATGCGCGTGAATTTATAGTCATTCGTTATGCTTAAAACAACATCACATCTTATCAAAATAAATTGCCCCAAACGCACACATATAACGCACGCATATATATATATATATATATATATATATATATATATATATATATATATATATATATATATATATATATATATCTAAATATATATATATATATATATATATATATATATAT
>NC_090742.1:65664582-65669582 GCF_036898095.1 Palaemon carinicauda | reverse complement strand
AAAATATATAAACGAAAAATGCACAAATGGAAAACTCGAATCGAAGAAAATGAGACAAGTTTGCCTTTAAAAATCCGAATTTTAAATAATCGTATACGAAAATTAATAAGACAATTTATTATAATAGCGCAAATAAATAATCGAAAAAGACACAAATGAAAAACTCAAATCGAAGAAAAAGAGCCAAGATTTCCTGAAATTCTAAATGGCGAGAGTTTCTTAAGTAGTGAACTTAAACGAACGATATTTGTGGAGAAAGAAAAATCATGAGGAGATAAATGGTAAAACTAATGATAAACGATGGAAAAACGTAAAAGGAACAAGAATTTGAACACAAGGAATTTGCTAAGAAAAGAAGAAAGATGTAAGATTAGAAAGATAACATTGATCACTGGTTAAAAAATGTGGCTTTAAAAAAAAGGGAATTCTTTTAGATATTAAGACATCAGGAAAAGGAGGTGAAATTCATAAAACGATAAAAAAGGAAAGATTTGATGTATAAAGAAAGACTAAAGAAATGGCATATAAGAACGAATAAAAAAAGAAAGACTAAAGAAATATGATAAAAAGAATAAAAGGTAAAAATCAGTAATACATAAAAAGAGAGACTCTAAATAAAGGAAGATAAAAGAGATAAAAGGTATAAAAAGAGACAAAAGAAATGGGATATAAGAAAAAATAAAAAAGGATAAAAAGGAAAGACTAAAGAAATATGATAAAAGAAGGAATAAAAGGTAAAAATCAGTAATAAATAAAAAGAGAGACTAAATAAAGGAAGATTTAAGAGATAAAAGGCATACAGAAAGACTAAAGAAATGGGATATAAAAAAGAATAAAAAGGATAAAAAGGAAAGGCTAAAGAAACGGGACAAAAGAAGGAAAAAGAAAGTTTATTGAGATAAAAAGAATGAATAGGTTAAAAATGAAATAAAGAAATGGAAAAGTAAAAATCAGTAACACATAAAAAGAGAGACTAAATAAAGGAATATTAAAGAGATAAAAGGTATAACGAAAGACTAAAGAAATTAAATATAAAAAAGAATAAAAAAAGGTTAAAAAGAAGACTAAAGAAACGGGATAAAATAAAATAAAAGGTGATATTAAAGAAAGAATAATAGGTAAAACTAAGGCCTTAAAGAAAAGAGATTTAACTTGAAAGGAACCCACCAAAAGAGGACAAAACTTGATAAAAAGAGTGAGAGTTTACAAACAAAAGAGATCAGCAGAGAGAAGAGACATACGAGAGGAAAAAAAAAAGAATGTTTATTGCTTTAAGAAGCAGCCACTTAACTCTGGAGGACAAAGTTAAATGGTAATCTCTTTTGGCAATGGTTCCTAAACAGGACAAATAGGGCGTTTCTTCACACACCATTCGGTTAATTAGACATGAGAAATTCGCAGATAATTTCTCATTTCGCTTCCCTAGTCTGCTTCAGACATTCTCTTCCTTTTTATTCTCTTTTTTTTTCACTGTTCCTTCGTTCTGATTTTACGAGATAATCTCTGGGATAGTTAGGAATTATTATTTTTTACGAAATAATCTCCAGGATATTTAGGATTATATTTTCTCTATTTTTTTCAGTTTCTTTATTTTATTTTCACGAGTTAATCAATAGGATAGTTAAAAAATATTTTTTTCTCTATTTTTTGTTTTACCTTTTCTTTACTCTGATTTTACGAGATAATCTCTGGGATAGGAATTATCTTTTTTTAAAGATAATCTCTGGGACAGTTAGGAATTATCTTTTTAAAGATAATCTCTGGGATAGTTAGGAATTATTATTTTTACGAGATAATCTCTGGGATAGTTAGGAATAGTTTTTTTACGAGATAATCTCCGGGATAGTTAGGAATAGTTTTTTTACGAGATAATCTCCGGGATAGTTAGGAATTATTATTTTTTACGAGATCATCTCTGGGATAGTTAGGAGTTATTATTTTTTACAAGATAATCTCGGGTTAGTTAGGAATTATTTTCTCTCTATTTTTTTTTCATTTTTTACTCTGATTTTACGAGATAATCTCCGGGATAGTTAGGAATTTTATTTTTACGAGATAATCTCTGGGATAGTTAGGAATAGTATTTTTACGAGATAATCTCTGGGATAGTTAGGAATTTCTATTTTTTTACTAGATAATCTCTGGGATAGTTAGGAATTATTATTTTTTAAGAGGTAATCTCTGGGATAGTTAGTAATCATTTTTACGAGATAATCTCTGGGATAGTTAGTAATCATTTTTACGAGATAATCTCTGGGATAGTTAGGAATTATTCTTTAGGAGATAATCTCTGGGATAGTTAGAAATCCTTTTTACGAGATAATCTCTGGGATAGTTAGGAATTATTCTTTAGGAGATAATCTCTGGGATAGTTAGAAATCATTTTTACGAGATAATCACTGGGATAGTTAGTAATTATTCTTTAGGAGATAATCTCTGGGATAGTTAGAAATCATTTTTACGAGGTAACCTCTGGGATAGTTAGTAATCATTTTTACGAGATAATCTCTGGGATAGTTAGTAATAATTTTTACGAGATAATCTCTGGGATAGTTAGGAATTATTTTTACGAGACAATCTCTGGGATAGTTAGAAATAATTTTTTCATGAGATAATCTCTGGGATAGTTAGGAATTATTTTTTACGATATAATCCCTGGGATAGTTAGTAATTATCCTTTAGGAGATAATCTATGGGATAGTTAGTAATAGTTTTTTTACGATATAATCCATGGGAAGGTTAGGCATTATTTTTTACGAGATAATCTCTGGGATAGTTAGGATTTATTTCTTACGATATAATCCCTGGGATAGTAAGGATTTATTTCTTACGATATAATCCCTGGGATAGTAAGGAATTATTTCTTTACGAGATAATATCTGGAATAGTTAGGAAATATTTTTAGAAGATAATCTCTGGGATAGTTAGGAGTTATTTTTTACGAAATAATCTCTGGGATAGTTAAAATTATTGTTTACGAAATAAACTCTGGGATAGTTAAAATTATTGTTTACGAAATAAACTCTGGGATAGTTAGGAAATATTTTTTCTCTATTGTTTTCACTGTTTCTTTATTATGATTTTACGAGATAATCTTTAGGATAGGAATGATTTTTTCTTAATATTTTCTTTCACTGATTTTAAAGAGATAATCACTAGGATGGTTAGGTATTATTTTATCTCTATTTTGTAATTTTATTTATTATGATTTTATGAGATAATCTCCATTTTCCCCTGTTCCTTCACTCTGATTTTACGAGATAATCTCTGGGATAATTAGGAATTAGTATTCCTAAACTTTTACAAGAGAATTGGATTAAAGAAAATTATGACCAACTCATTTTCTGGAATGCGAAGAAAATACTCCTGAGATTCTTTCAATGAATATTAAAAATATTAGATATTAAAGCGATATTTCTTAACCTTTAAAATAAAGCATTCGTAAAACTATGTAATAAATAGGCTATTAATTAGAATTATTAAGAGATAATCTTTGAAATCTTAGAGCAATAGTTTCGAAAACTCTGCAGCGAATATTGGAACGAAAATCGTTGGTAATTTTAAAAATGAGATATTTTCGGGAACCTTAGAAACCTTTCGAAATTCCTTTTTCGGAATAATGTCTTGGAATTTTTAAGAAATAAAAATTGGAGAGATCTTCGGAGACCTTGAAAGTCAGTATATATTTATATTTATATTTATATATACATACATATATATATATATATATATATATATATATATATATATATATATATATATATATATATATATATATATATACAGTATATATATATACATATATTGTATACACACATATACTGTATATACAGTATATATATATATATATATATATATATATATATATATATATATATATATATATATATGTGTGTGTGTGTGTGTGTGTGTGTGTGTGTGTGTGTGTGTGTGTGTGTGTGTGTGTGCTAAATTAATATAACCGACAACGGAAGCACTACGAACGAACCTTTTTAAAGCGAGTGTTATCAATATCTATAAAAAAAAAAATACAAATACTAGCCCGAATTGGAAAAGCAGGATGCTAATAAACCCAAGAGCTCCTACAAAAAAAAAATAGCTCAGTGAGGAAAAGAAGTAAGGAAATAAATAAACTACAAGAGAAGTAATTAACAATTAAAATAAAGTATTATGAGAGCAGTAATATTAAAACGGATCTTTCATATATATACTATGAAAAGAGACTTATGAACTTTTAACCTCCACCGATTCACTTACACAGTTACAAAGATCATTCTACAACTTGATCACAGCAGGAAGATTGTGTAGTGTTGCAAGACCGTATAAAGAATACGAGTCCTGACACAAGGAATTATATACACAACAATCAAAACAATAAAGGTGTTTAAATCCAAACAAAATACAAATGAAAATATAAAAAGTGTAATGCCTTACTACCACATCTTGAATACTATAATAAATGTCTTTTAATTGCTTGAGAAGAATATCTAATCCTTAGTTTCTGGGGAAAACAAACTTTGCGAGTGGAAAATCTATTGTAGACCAATCAGTGAAGTAAATTCTATCGGTTTCTGAATAGTTCTTTGGCGCTAACACTGAATACATCACATTCGGGTGGGCTGGAAATAAATGTTGAGCCAAGGTACCACTTCCAATACAATTGCCGCCTACCTGAAACCGTGTGGTGGACTAGAAATGGTTGCATTTGTTGTTGTTTGTGTGTGTGTGTGTGTGTGTGTGTGTGTGTGTGTGTGTGTGTGTGTGTGTGTGTGTATATATATATATATATATATATATATATATATATATATATATATATATATATATATATATATATATATATATATATATATATATGTCGTGAGCAGACAGAATACCTAATGACATAATGCCTAAGGACAAAATGCCTAAGGTCAAAATGCCTAATTCCTCAACACGGACAAAATGCCTAACAGACATAATGCCTAATGGACAAAATACCTAACATACAAAATGTCTAA
>NC_090742.1:65647082-65659582 GCF_036898095.1 Palaemon carinicauda | reverse complement strand
TACTTCCTGGCCTCAACATAACAATTACTCCCTGAAGGTTTCAATACTCTGACTAAAATTGTGACCTCCACCACGGAATCTTATTTCTAGAAATTGACCTTGACCTTTGACCTAGGACTTTCAGAACAGAAACACTAACTAGTCTCGACATAACAATTAATTCCAGAAAGTTTCAATACTCTGACTAAAATTGTGACCTCCACCACGGCATCTTATTTCTCGAAATTGACCTTGACCTCTGACCTAGGACTTTCAAAACAGAAACACTTCCAAGTCTCGGCATAAAAATTAATCACTGAAAATTTCATTTCACAATGATTAAGTTGTGACCAGAAAGTTGTTTACTTCAAACAAACAAACACAAAAACATACAGAGAAACAGACAACCAGGTGCCAAAACATAACCTCCTCCCAGGTTTGTTTGCAACAATCAGAACGTTCGAGAGGTGCCATCGGGTCTACCAGGTGCCTTCCCACCAGAAGAGGGATGAAAGAGTATTGGAGAAGAGCTAACAAAAGACTTCGCTCGCCAGTTCATCACCAAATACGACGAGCGGGGAGCAAATGCTCCGATGTAAGATACATTCAGAGCATACAATGAAGTGAGAAGCGAGAGCAAACACTCCAATGGCATACAGAGGAGTGGTGAGAAGGAAGTCTGTTTTCATCAGATATTCTTTTTGTTTAATATTTTGGTTTTTAGTTTGGGGGAATTTATTGTTTATTAGTTTTTTAAAATATAAGGTATGGAGGATGGTGTTCCCATATATTAAGATAGATGTTGGATGGTGTTCCTATATATAAAGATAGATGTTGGATGGTGTTTCTGTATATTAAGATAGATGTTGGATGGTGTTCCTGTATATTAAGATAGATGTTGGATGGTGTTTCTGTATATTAAGATAGATGTTGGATGGTGTTCCTGTATATTAAGATAGATGTTGGATGGTGTTTCTGTATATTAAGATAGATGTTGGATGGTGTTCCTATATATTAAGATAGATGTTGGATGGGTCCTGTATATTAAGATAGATGTTGGATGGTGTTTCTGTATATTAAGATAGATGTTGGATGGTGTTCCTGTATATTAAGATAGATGTTGGATGGTGTTTCTAAATATAAAGATAGATGTTGGATGGTGTTTCTGTATATTAAGATAGATGTTGGATGGTGTTCCTGTATATTAAGATAGATGTTGGATGGTGTTCCTGTATATTAAGATAGATGTTGGATGGTGTTTCTGAACATAAAGATAGACGTTGGATGGTGTTCCTGTATATTAAGATAGATGTTGGATGGTGTTTCTGAATATAAAGATAGATGTTGGATGGTGTTCCTGTATATTAAGATAGATGTTGGATGGTGTTTCTGTATATAAAGATAGATGTTGGATGGTGTTCCTGTATATTAAGATAGATGTTGGATGGTGTTTCTGTATATAAAGATAAATGTTGGATGGTGTTCCTATATATTAAGATAGATGTTGGATGGTGTTTCTGTATATAAAGATAAATGTTGGATGGTGTTCCTGTATATTAAGATAGATGTTGGATGGTGTTTCTGTATATTAAGATAGATGTTGGATGGTGTTCCTGTATATTAAGATAGATGTTGGATGGTGTTTCTGAATATAAAGATATATGTTGGATGGTGTTTCTGTATATTAATATAGATGTTGGATGGTGTTCCTGTATATTAAGATAGATGTTGGATGGTGTTTCTGTATATAAAGATAGATGTTGGATGGTGTTCCTGTATATTAAGATAGATGTTGGATGGTGTTTCTGTATATAAAGATAAATGTTGGATGGTGTTCCTGTATATTAAGATAGATGTTGGATGGTGTTCCTGTATATAAAGATAGATGTTGGATGGTGTTCCTGTATATTAATATAGATGTTGGATGGTGTTTCTGTATATTAAGATAGATGTTGGATGGTGTTCCTGTATATTAAGATAGATGTTGGATGGTGTTCCTGTATATTAAGATAGATGTTGGATGGTGTTTCTGTATATTAAGATAGATGTTGGATGGTGTTCCTATATATTAAGATAGATGTTGGATGGGTCCTGTATATTAAGAAAGATGTTGGATGGTGTTCCTGTATATTAAGATAGATGTTGGATGGTGTTTCTGTATATTAAGATAGATGTTGGATGGTGTTCCTGTATATTAAGATAGATGTTGGATGGTGTTTCTGAATATAAAGATAGATGTTGGATGGTGTTCCTGTATATTAAGATAGATGTTGGATGGTGTTCCTGTATATTAAGATAGATGTTGGATGGTGTTTCTGAATATAAAGATAGATGTTGGATGGTGTTCCTGTATATTAACATAGATGTTGGATGGTGTTTCTGTATATAAAGATAGATGTTGGATGGTGTTCCTGTATAATAAGATAGATGTTGGATGGTGTTTCTGTATATAAAGATAAATGTTGGATGGTGTTCCTATATATTAAGATAGATGTTGGATGGTGTTTCTGTATATAAAGATAGATGTTGGATGGTGTTCCTGTATATTAAGATAGATGTTGGATGGTGTTTCTGTATATTAAGATAGATGTTGGATGGTGTTTCTGTATATTAAGATAGATGTTGGATGGTGTTTCTGAATATAAAGATAGATGTTGGATGGTGTTCCTGTATATTAAGATAGATGTTGGATGGTGTTTCTGTATATAAAGATAGATGTTGGATGGTGTTCCTGTATATTAAGATAGATGTTGGATGGTGTTCCTGTATATTAAGATAGATGTTGGATGGTGTTTCTGAATATAAAGATAGATGTTGGATGGTGTTTCTGTATATTAATATAGATGTTGGATGGTGTTCCTATATATAAAGATATATGTTGGATGGTGTTTCTGTATATTAAGATAGATGTTGGATGGTGTTCCTGTATATAAAGATAGATGTTGGATGGTGTTTCTGTATATTAAGATAGATGTTGGATGGTGTTCCTGTATATAAAGATAGATGTTTGATGGTGTTCCTGTATATTAATATAGATGTTGGATGGTGTTTCTGTATATTAAGATAGATGTTGGATGGTGTTCCTGTATATTAAGATAGATGTTGGATGGTGTTTCTGTATATAAAGATAGATGTTGGATGGTGTTCCTGTATATTAAGATAGATGTTGGATGGTGTTTCTGTATATAAAGATAAATGTTGGATGGTGTTCCTGTATATTAAGATAGATGTTGGATGGTGTTCCTGTATATAAAGATAGATGTTGGATGGTGTTCCTGTATATTAATATAGATGTTGGATGGTGTTTCTGTATATTAAGATAGATGTTGGATGGTGTTCCTGTATATTAAGATAGATGTTGGATGGTGTTACTGTATATTAAGATAGATGTTGGATGGTGTTTCTGTATATAAAGATAAATGTTGGATGGTGTTACTGTATATTAAGATAGATGTTGGATGGTGTTTCTGTATATAAAAATAGAAGTTGGATGGTGTTCCTGTATATTAAGATAGATGTTGGATGGTGTTCCTGTATATAAAGATAGATGTTGGATGGTGTTCCTGTATATTAAGATAGATGTTGGATGGTGTTTCTGTATATAAAGATAGATGTTGGATGGTGTTCCTGTATATTAAGATAGATGTTGGATGGTGTTTCTGTATATTAAGATAGATGTTGGATGGTGTTTCTGTATATAAAGAGAGATGTTGGATGGTGTTTCTGTATATAAAGATAGATGTTGGATGATGTTCCTGTATATTAAGATAGATGTTGGATGGTGTTCCTATATATTAGGATAGATGTTGGATGGTGTTCCTGTATATTAAGATAGATGTTGGATGGTCGTTCTGTATATAAAGATAGATGTTGGATGGTGTTCCTGTATATTAAGATAGATGTTGGATGGTGTTTCTGTATATTAAGATAGATGTTGGATGGTGTTCCTGTATATTAAGATAGATGTTGGATGGTGTTTCTGTATATAAATATAGATGTTGGATGGTGTTCCTGTATATTAAGATAGATGTTGGATGGTGTTTCTGTATATTAAGATAGATGTTGGATGGTGTTTCTGTATATAGAGATAGATGTTGGATGGTGTTCCTGTATATTAAGATAGATGTGATGGTGTTTCTGTATATAAAGATATATGTTGGATGGTGTTCCTATATATTAGGATAGATGTTGGATGGTGTTCCTGTATATTAAGATAGATGTTGGATGGTGTTTCTGTATATTAAGATAGATGTTGGATGGTGTTCCTGTATATTAAGATAGATGTTGGATGGTGTTTCTGTATATAAAGATAGATGATGGATGGTGTTCCTGTATATTAAGATAGATGTTGGATGGTGTTCCTGTATATTAGGATAGATGTTGGATGGTGTTCCTATATATAAAGATAGATGTTGGATGGTGTTCCTGTATATCAAGATATATGTTGGATGGTGTTTCTGTATATAAAGATAGATGTTGGATGGTGTTCCTGTATATTAAGAAAGATGTTGGATGGTGTTCCTGTATAATAAGATAGATGTTGGATGGTATTTCTGTATATTAAGATAGATGTTGAATGGTGTTCCTGTATATTAAGATAGATGTTGGATGGTGTTTTTGTATATAAAGATAGATGTTGGATGGTGTTCCTATATATTAAGATAGATGTTGGATGGTGTTCCTATATATTAGATAGATGTTGGATGGTGTTCCTGTATATAAAGATAGATGTTGGATGTGTTCCTGTATATTGAGATAGATGTTGGATGGTTTTTCTGTATATTAAGATAGATGTTGGATGGTGTTCCTGTATATTAAGATAGATGTTGGATGGTGTTTCTGTATATTAAGATAGATGTTGGATGGTGTTTCTGTATATAGAGATAGATGTTGGATGGTGTTCCTGTATATTAAGATAGATGTTGGATGGTATTCCTGTATATTAAGATAGATGTTGGATGGTGTTTCTGTATATTAAGATAGATGTTGGATGGTGTTCCTGTATATTAGGATAGATGTTGGATGGTGTTCCTGTATATTAAGATAGATATATAGAGATAGATGTTGGATGGTGTTCCTGTATATTAAGATAGATGTTGATGGTGTTCCTGTATATTAAGTTAGATGTTGGATGGTGTTTCCTGTATATTAAGATAGATGTTGGATGGTGTTCCTATATATTAGGATAGATGTTGGATGGTGTTTCCTGTATATTAAGATAGATGTTGGATGGTGTTCCTGTATATAAGATAGATGTTGGATGGTGTTTCCTGTATATAAAGATAGATGTTGGATGGTGTTTCTGTATATTAAGATAGATGTTGGATGGTGTTTCCTGTATATTAAGATAGATGTTGGATGGTGTTTCTGTATATTAGATAGATGTTGGATGGTGTTTCTGTATATTAAGATAGATGTTGGATGGTGTTCCTGTATATTAGGATAGATGTTGGATGGTGTTTCTGTATATTAAGATATATGTTGGATGGTGTTCCTGTATATTAAAATAGATGTTGGATGGTGTTCCTGTATATTAAGATAGTTGTTGGATGGTGTTCCTGTATATTAAGATAGATGTTGGATGGTGTTCCTGTGTATATAAGATAGATGTTGGATGGTGTTCCTGTATATTAAGATAGATGTTGGATGGTGTTTCCTGTATATAAGATAGATGTTGGATGGTGTTTCTGTATATTAAGATAGATGTTGGATGGTGTTTCTGTATATAAAGATAGATGTTGGATGGTGTTCCTGTATATTAAGATAGATGTTGGATGGTGTTTCTGTATATAAAGATAGATGTTGGATGGTGTTTCCTGTATATTAAGATAGATGTTGGATGGTGTTCCTGTATATTAAGATAGATGTTGGATAATGTTTCTGTATATTAAGATAGATGTTGGATGGTGTTTCTGTATATTAAGATAGATGTTGGATGGTGTTCCTGTATATTAAGATAGATGTTGGATGGTGTTTCTGTATATTAGAGATAGATGTTGGATGGTGTTCCTGTATATTAAGATAGATGTTGGATGGTGTTTCTGTATATAAGATAGATGTTGGATGGTGTTCCTGTATATTAGATAGATGTTGGATGGTGTTCCTGTATATTAAGATAGATGTTGGATGGTGTTCCTGTATATTAAGATAGATGTTGGATGGTGTTTCTGTATATAAAGATAGATGTTGGATGGTGTTCCTGTATATTAAGATAGATGTTGGATGGTGTTCCTGTATATTAAGATAGATGTTGGATGGTGTTCCTATATATTAGATAGATGTTGGATGGTTTTCCTATATATAAAGATAGATGTTGGATGGTGTTCCTGTATATTAAGATAGATGTTGGATGGTGTTTCCTGTATATAAAGATAGATGTTGGATGGTGTTTCTGTATATTAAGATAGATGTTGGATGGTGTTCCTATATATTAGGATAGATGTTGGATGGTGTTCCTGTATATTAAGATAGATGTTGGATGGTGTTTCTGTATATAAAGATAGATGTTGGATGGTGTTCCTGTATATTAAGATAGATGTTGGATGGTTTTTCTGTATATTAAGATAGATGTTGGATGGTGTTCCTGTATATTAAGATAGATGTTGGATGGTGTTTCTGTATATTAAGATAGATGTTGGATGGTGTTCCTGTATACAGAGATAGATGTTGGATGGTGTTTCTGTATATTAAGATAGATGTTGGATGGTGTTCCTGTATATTAAGATAGATGTTGGATGGTGTTTCTGTATATTAAGATAGATGTTGGATGGTGTTCCTATATATAGGATAGATGTTGGATGGTGTTCCTGTATATTAAGATAGATGTTGGATGGTGTTCTGTATATAAAGATAGATGTTGGATGGTGTTCCTATATATTAAGATAGATGTTGGATGGTGTTTCTGTATATAAAGATAGATGTTGGATGGTGTTCCTGTATATTAAGATAGATGTTGGATGGTGTTTCTGTATATAAAGATAGAATGTTGGATGGTGTTCCAGTATATTAAGATAGATGTTGGATGGTGTTCTGTATATAAAGATAGATGTTGGATGGTGTTCTGTATATTAAGATAGATGTTGGATGGTGTTCCTGTATATTAAGATAGATGTTGGATGGTGTTTCTGTATATAAAGATAGATGTTGGATGGTGTTCCTGTATATTAAGATAGATGTTGGATGGTGTTTCTGTATATTAAGATAGATGTTGGATGGTGTTCCTGTATATAAGATAGATGTTGGATGGTGTTTCTGTATATAAAGATAGATGTTGGATGGTGTTCCTGTATATTAAGATAGATGTTGGATGGTGTTCCTATATATTAGATAGATGTTGGATGGTGTTCCTGTATATTAAGATAGATGTTGGATGGTGTTCTGTATATAAAGATAGATGTTGGATGGTGTTCCTGTATATTAAGATAGATGTTGGATGGTGTTCTGTATATTAAGATAGATGTTGGATGGTGTTCCTGTATATTAAGATAGATGTTGGATGGTGTTTCTGTATATAAAGATAGATGTTGGATGGTGTTCCTGTATATTAAGATAGATGTTGGATGGTGTTTCTGTATATTAAGATAGATGTTGGATGGTGTTCCTGTATATTAGAGATAGATGTTGGATGGTGTTCTGTTTATTAAGATAGATGTTGGATGGTGTTTCTGTATATAAGATAGATGTTGGATGGTGTTCCTATATATTAAGATAGATGTTGGATGGTGTTTCTGTATATAAGATAGATGTTGGATGGTGTTCCTGTATATTAAGATAGATGTTGGATGGTGTTCCTGTATATTAAGATAGATGTTGGATGGTGTTTCTGTATATAAAGATAGATGTTGGATGGTGTTCCTGTATATTAAGATAGATGTTGGATGGTGTTTCTGTATATTAGATAGATGTTGGATGGTGTTCCTGTATATTAAGATAGATGTTGGATGGTGTTCCTGTATATCAAGATAGATGTTGGATGGTGTTTCTGTATATAAAGATAGATGTTGGATGGTGTTCCTGTATATTAAGATAGATGTTGGATGGTGTTCCTGTATAATAAAGATAGATGTTGGATGGTATTTCCTGTATATTAAGATAGATGTTGGATGGTGTTCCTGTATATTAAGATAGATGTTGGATGGTGTTTTTGTATATAAAGATAGATGTTGGATGGTGTTCCTGTATATTAAGATAGATGTTGGATGGTGTTCCTATATATTAGATAGATGTTGGATGGTGTTCCTGTATATTAAGATAGATGTTGGATGGTGTTCCTGTATATTGAGATAGATGTTGGATGGTTTTTCTGTATATTAAGATAGATGTTGGATGGTGTTCCTGTATATTAAGATAGATGTTGGATGGTGTTTCTGTATATTAAGATAGATGTTGGATGGTGTTTCTGTATATTAGAGATAGATGTTGGATGGTGTTCCTGTATATTAAGATAGATGTTGGATGGTATTCCTGTATATTAAGATAGATGTTGGATGGTGTTTCTGTATATTAAGATAGATGTTGGATGGTGTTCCTGTATATTAGGATAGATGTTGGATGGTGTTCCTGTATATTAAGATAGATATATAGAGATAGATGTTGGATGGTGTTCCTGTATATTAAGATAGATGTTGGATGGTGTTCCTGTATATTAAGTTAGATGTTGGATGGTGTTCCTGCATATTAAGATAGATGTTGGATGGTGTTCCTATATATTAGGATAGATGTTGGATGGTGTTCCTGTATATAAAGATAGATGTTGGATGGTGTTCCTGTATATAAGATAGATGTTGGATGGTGTTCCTGTATATAAAGATAGATGTTGGATGGTGTTACTGTATATTAAGATAGATGTTGGATGGTGTTTCTGTATATTAAGATAGATGTTGGATGGTGTTTCTGTATATTAAGATAGATGTTGGATGGTGTTTCTGTATATTAGGATAGATGTTGGATGGTGTTTCTGTATATTAAGATAGATGTTGGATGGTGTTCCTGTATATTAGGATAGATGTTGGATGGTGTTTCTGTATATTAAGATATATGTTGGATGGTGTTCCTGTATATTAAAATAGATGTTGGATGGTGTTCCTGTATATTAAGATAGTTGTTGGATGGTGTTCCTGTATATTAAGATAGATGTTGGATGGTGTTCCTGTGTAATAAGATAGATGTTGGATGGTGTTTCTGTATATTAAGATAGATGTTGGATGGTGTTTCTGTATATAAAGATAGATGTTGGATGGTGTTTCTGTATATTAAGATAGATGTTGGATGGTGTTTCTGTATATAAAGATAGATGTTGGATGGTGTTCCTGTATATTAAGATAGATGTTGGATGGTGTTTCTGTATATAAAGATAGATGTTGGATGGTGTTCCTGTATATTAAGATAGATGTTGGATGGTGTTTCTGTATATTAAGATAGATGTTGGATGGTGTTCCTGTATATTAAGATAGATGTTGGATGGTGTTTCTGTATATTAAGATAGATGTTGGATGGTGTTCCTGTATATTAAGATAGATGTTGGATGGTGTTTCTGTATATAAGATAGATGTTGGATGGTGTTCCTGTATATTAAGATAGATGTTGGATGGTGTTTCTGTATATAAGATAGATGTTGGATGGTGTTCCTGTATATTAAGATAGATGTTGGATGGTGTTTCTATATATTAGGATAGATGTTGGATGGTGTTCCTGTATATTAAGATAGATGTTGGATGGTGTTTCTGTATATTAAGATAGATGTTGGATGGTGTTTCTGTATATAAAGATAGATGTTGGATGGTGTTCCTGTATATTAAGATAGATGTTGGATGGTGTTCCTGTATATTAAGATAGATGTTGGATGGTGTTCCTGTATATTAAGATAGATGTTGGATGGTTTTCCTATATATAAAGATAGATGTTGGATGGTGTTCCTGTATATTAAGATAGATGTTGGATGGTGTTTCCTGTATATAAAGATAGATGTTGGATGGTGTTCCTGTATATTAAGATAGATGTTGGATGGTGTTCCTGTATATTAAGATAGATGTTGGATGGTGTTTCTGTATATTAAGATAGATGTTGGATGGTGTTCCTGTACATTGAGATAGATGTTGGATGGTTTTTCTGTATATTAAGATAGATGTTGGATGGTGTTCCTGTATATTAAGATAGATGTTGGATGGTGTTTCTGTATATTAAGATAGATGTTGGATGGTGTTCCTGTATACAGAGATAGATGTTGGATGGTGTTTCTGTATATTAAGATAGATGTTGGATGGTGTTCCTGTATATTAAGATAGATGTTGGATGGTGTTCCTGTATATTAAGATAGATGTTGGATGGTGTTCCTATATAATAGGATAGATGTTGGATGGTGTTCCTGTATATTAAGATAGATGTTGGATGGTGTTTCTGTATATAAAGATAGATGTTGGATGGTGTTCCTGTATATTAAGATAGATGTTGGATGGTGTTTCTGTATATAAAGATAGATGTTGGATGGTGTTCCTGTATATTAAGATAGATGTTGGATGGTGTTCCTGTATATAAAGATAGATGTTGGATGGTGTTCCTGTATATTAAGATAGATGTTGGATGGTGTTCCTGTATATAAAGATAGATGTTGGATGGGGTTTCTGTATATTAAAGATAGATGTTGGATGGTGTTCCTGTATATTAAGATAGATGTTGGATGGTGTTTCTGTATATTAGGATAGATGTTGGATGGTGTTTCTGTATATTAGATAGATGTTGGATGGTGTTTCTGTATATTAGGATAGATGTTGGATGGTGTTTCTGTATATAAAGATAGATGTTGGATGGTGTTTCTGTATATTAGGATAGATGTTGGATGGTGTTTCTGTATATAAAGATAGATGTTGGATGGTGTTCCTGTATATTAGGATAGATGTTGGATGGTGTTTCTGTATATTAAGATAGATGTTGGATGGTGTTCCTGTATATTAAGATAGATGTTGGATGGTGTTCCTGTATATTAAGATAGATGTTGGATGGTGTTTCTGTATATAAAGATAGATGTTGGATGGTGTTCCTGTATATTAAGATAGATGTTGGATGGTGTTTCTGTATATAAAGATAGATGTTGGATGGTGTTCCTGTATATTAAGATAGATGTTGGATGGTGTTCCTGTATATTAAGATAGATGTTGGATGGTGTTCCTGTATATTAAGATAGATGTTGGATGGTGTTCCTGTATATTAAGATAGATGTTGGATGGTGTTTCTGTATATCAAGATAGATGTTGGATGGTGTTCCTGTATATTAAGATAGATGTTGGATGGTGTTTCTGTATATCAAGATAGATGTTGGATGGTGTTTCTGTATATAAAGATAGATGTTGGATGGTGTTCCTGTATATCAAGATAGATGTTGGATAGTGTTTCTGTATATAAAGATAGATGTTGGATGGTGTTCCTGTATATCAAGATAGATGTTGGATAGTGTTTCTGAATATTAGATAGATGTTGGATGGTGTTTCTGTATATTAGATAGATGTTGGATAGTGTTTCTGTATATTAAGATAGATGTTGGATGGTGTTTCTGTATATTAAGATAGATGTTGGATAGTGTTTCTGTATATTAAAGATAGATGTTGGATGGTGTTTCTGTATATTAAGATAGATGTTGGATGGTGTTTCTGTATATTAAGATAGATGTTGGATGGTGTTTCTGTATATTAGGATAGATGTTGGATGGTGTTTCTGTATATTAAGATAGATGTTGGATGGTGTTTCTGTATATTAGGATAGATGTTGGATGGTGTTTCTGTATATTAAGATAGATGTTGGATGGTGTTCCTGTATATTAAGATAGATGTTGGATGGTGTTTCTGTATATAAGATAGATGTTGGATGGTGTTCCTGTATATTAAGATAGATGTTGGATGGTGTTTCTATATATTAGGATAGATGTTGGATGGTGTTTCTGTATATTAAGATAGATGTTGGATGGTGTTTCTGTATATAAAGATAGATGTTGGATGGTGTTCCTGTATATTAAGATAGATGTTGGATGGTGTTCCTGTATATTAAGATAGATGTTGGATGGTGTTTCTGTATATTAAGATAGATGTTGGATGGTGTTCCTGTATATTAAGATAGATGTTGGATGGTGTTTCTGTATATAAAGATAGATGTTGGATGGTGTTCCTGTATATTAAGATAGATGTTGGATAGTGTTCCTGTATATTAAGATAGATGTTGGATGGTGTTTCTGTATATAAAGATAGATGTTGGATGGTGTTCCTGTATATTAAGATAGATGTTGGATGGTGTTTCTGTATATTAAGATAGATGTTGGATGGTGTTTCTGTATATTAAGATAGATGTTGGATGGTGTTCCTGTATATTAAGATAGATGTTGGATGGTGTTCCTGTATATTAAGATAGATGTTGGATGGTGTTTCTGTATATAAAGATAGATGTTGGATGGTGTTCCTATATATTAAGATAGATGGTGGATGGTGTTTCCTGTATATTAAGATAGATGTTGGATGGTGTTTCTGTATATAAAGATA
>NC_090742.1:65639666-65644666 GCF_036898095.1 Palaemon carinicauda | reverse complement strand
GAGAGAGAGAGAGAGAGAAATAATATTCATGGAAACAGGAGTTACTAAAGTCATTCCAGAGAGAGAGAGAGAGAGAGAGAGAGAGAGAGAAATAATATTCATGGAAACAGGAGTTACAAAAGTCATTCCAGAGAGAGAGAGAGAGAGAGAGAGAGAGAGAGAGAGAGAGAAATAATATTCATGGAAACAGGAGTTACTAAAGTCATTCCAGAGAGAGAGAGAGAGAGAGAGAGAGAGAGAGAAATAATATTCATGGAAACAGGAGTTACAAAAGTCATTCCAGAGAGAGAGAGAGAGAGAGAGAGAGAGAGAGAGAGAAACAATATTCATGGAAACAGGAGTTACAAAAGTCCTTCCTACCTTCCAGAGAGAGAGAGAGAGAGAGAGAGAGAGAGAGAGAGAGAGATGGAAGGGGTTTTGAAGTCACGTCCAAAAACCAACGAAAAAAAAAAGAAAAAAAGAGAGAGGAAGAACCGACAAGGGAAATCCAGTCCAGGAGGCTGTAACTCCAGTAGGCAGTTTGCAAGAATAAACACACTGAAGTGGGGAAGGACGCAAGAAAATACGAGGCTGCCTCGAAATACATCGTGCAAAAGAACGATTGAAGAAATTCGTCTTGACTTGTTTTTTCGAGAGCTAAAAATACATAGCGAAAATGCTAAAATAGATTACGGGTATTTTTGGATGTTTTTAAATTCGAACGCGAATATATTTCCGTCTTATTTATTGGTGATTGTTTTTTACTAATTAACAAGTGCATTTGAAATATATAATAGTTTTGATAAGAAAAAAAAAATTCATAAGAAAAACTGATAAATATCAAAATACAACTTTTTCACTGTACTATATCAAATAACTTACCTCCCCTATATAATAAAGAGAAAGTGTCTGGTTATAAATATACACACACACATATATATACTGTACACTATATAAATATATATATATTATATATATATATATACACATATATATATATACATATATATATATATATATATATATATACACACATCTTTCCGGTCACGCTCAGCGTCTTTGTCAGATGTATAACAAATCGGTCTCTCCCCGTCTCCGGGGGAGAGGGTGGAGTAGTCACATTACTGGTGAGAAGGGTGGGCGTGTGCATGTATGCATATCTATCTAAATATTTAGCCCTCATTTTTGACGGATCCCCGTACACTATACTCAATTTTTTTCAATGAGGCACATTTGCACTGACTCGCAGCAGTGCCCTTTTATATCGGAAAAGTTTCCTGCTCTCTGATTGGTTAGAATTATCTTGTCCAACCAATCAGCGATCAGGAAGCTTTTCCGAGCTAAAGGGGCACCCCTGCGAGTCGGTAAAATTCTGCCTCACTAAAAAGAATTGACTACAGTTTACTATATTATTCTATGCAATGAAGTCATCCACATACTAGGGGCATAATACAAAGAAAAAAAATTAACTGTTATCAGTAAATTGTTTGTAAGAAAAAGCAGTTAAATTAAAAGCGATGAATCGTAATAAAATAATTTTCAAATGAATAAAATATAATTAAATAAAACTGTATTAAAAAGTAAACTCTTTCATTCATAAAATCATGCATTTATTTTACTAAATGTATATAATAATAAACAGATTAAGGATAATGGGTTAAGGATACAAGAATGAACATTATACATAAACGAATATGCAAAATAAAGGTATCTATATCGGACAAATTATTAACCGTTACGAATAAAGCCATTTGCAAATAACCTACACGGCAAAAAGGAAATGATACCAATAATGAGTAACGAGGAAATGCATTACGAAACAGAGGGGCAATCAGTCGAGAGCATGACTTCGCCACGCCGAGCAGTCTTATTTTGCTCTTAACACCACTGCGTACTTCTACTTAGTTGTATCTTATTCAAAATCTAATGGATTTGTCCTTGGGTCATAACAAACATTTCCACCAAGTTTCGTTGAAATTGGTTCTGTAGGTTTTGTGTAATGTTCACAATAAATAAATACACAAAATATTTCCCATTTAATTAACATTGCGATTATTATCAAAGTACTGGTACGTATTTGTACTTTGATGTACTTATACTAAAATGTTACAAATTCACCACTGAGTCACAGCAAAGATAACTACCAAGTTTAGTCAAAATCGGTACACTAGTTCTTGTGTAAAATTGCTTACAAACAAACAAATAAATAATCAAACAGACATGGGTGAATACATACCTTTATCAAAATGATCGATTGTGGCCAAGGCAATGACTTACACGGATTAAAGATATAATATCAACACTGAGTACCAAATAAACTTATTACGAATTAGCGAAAAAAAAAAAAAAAAAATAAATAAATAAATAAACTAACAAACTAACAAGAGCATTCAGCGGATGTAATCTTTACAGGTAAGTGGACTATAATGAAGTTCCAGGGCGTGTCTGGAATAACGTACGTTAAAATAGCGTGACTGAAGCCATATACCTGGAAGAGGAATAAGCGTAGATTAACCTTTAATCAAGCAACTTATAACTAATGTAAAGGGAGGAGGTTAAACAGTAGTGAAAGATCACTGATGTGAATATGCATATGAATAGTGGAAGGTAATGCTGAATGGATATGTATTAATTTAAACTTTCTAGCTTCAACATTATCTATTTACGGACTATGGATATTTGTATATGCAGGGTATTTGCTTATGTATATGTAAACATTGGAATATATATCAAACATTATTATATGTGTGTGTATATAGATACACGAAAAATACACGCATACAGGCACACATATATTTTAGTGTTTTTAAAACTAACTTTTATATATATATATTTGTATACCTGTATATCTATACCCAAATACACACACATTTATATATATATATTATATATATATAATATATATATATATAATATATATATAATATATTAATATATATATATATATATGTAAATATTTATTTAAGAATATATATATAATATATATATGTATATATAAATATATATATATATATATATATATAAATATATACATAAATATATATATGGTATATATAAATATATATATATATATATATATATATATATATATATATATATATATATATAATTTATGTGTGTTGGGGGTATAGATATACAGTCACACAAACATATATATAAAAAGACTAAGATTTAAAAAACAAAATTTGAGAGGAGAGAAATAATATACCTGAAAACTTTCTTTTCCATCTGCAAAAATCTTTTGGAACGCCAAATAAAAGTCACCCATTTACCGAAATGATTTTCCCAGATGCCAAAGAGAAATTGTGTACTCTTAAAAGTTTAAAAGGGGCGAAGCAGTGACTAGCAGTAATAATTCAGAGAGAGAGAGAGAGAGAGAGAGAGAGAGAGAGAGAGAGAGAGAGAGAGAGAGAGAGAGAGAGAATATATATATATATATATATATATATATATATATATATATATATAAAATATATATGTATGCATATAATATATACACACATATATATATACAGAGAGAGAGAGAGAGAGAGAGAGAGAGGAGAGAGAGAGAGAGAGAGAGAGAGAGAGAGAGAGAGAGAGTATTTAGACTGCTTAGTAACTCAAAAATTTCCCTGTCAGGTTTAAAAAGAGAGAGAGAGAGAGAGAGAGAGAGAGAGAGAGAGAGAGAGAGAGAGAGAGAGAGAGAGAGAGAGAGATTTTGGATGTCTCCAAAGACCTTTTTAAGTCCATCCGTGGAGACTCCATTAAATTGTTCTTGAGTAGAGCAAATTAGTTTAAATGTTTAGAGAATTTTTATGATCTTGTCAAACTTATTCTTGATTTTTTTTTTTACCGTGTTACTGTTCACTACATCCGCTGGAAGTCTGTTCCATGTATTTGCTGTTTTGTGTATGTGTGTATGAATATACATATGTGTATATATATATACATATATATATATATATATATATGTATATATATACACATATATATATATATATATAATATATATATTATAGAGAGAGAGAGAGAGAGAGAGAGAGAGAGAGAGAGAGAGAGAGAGAGAGAGACTAACTATTTGGTAATTCAAAAATTTCCCTATCAGGTTTAAGAGAGAGAGAGAGAGAGAGAGAGAGAGAGAGAGAGAGAGAGAGAGAGAGAGACTATTTAGTAACTCATAAATTCCCCTGTCAGGTTTAAGAGAGAGAGAGAGAGAGAGAGAGACTATTTAGTAACTCAAATTTCCCTGTCAGGTTAAGAGAGAGAGAGAGAGAGAGAGAGAGAGAGAGAGAGAGAGAGAGAGAGAGAGACTATTTAGTAACTCATAAATTTTCATGTCAGGTTTAAGAGAGAGAGAGAGAGAGAGAGAGAGAGAGAGAGAGAGAGAGACGCAAGCTATTTTGTTACTCTAAAACTCCCCCCTCAGTCAGGTTAATCAAGCTATTTCTGTCACTCCTGAATCGCGTCTCCTATTCGACCTAATTGAAACAAACAAAAGAAAATCCTTCAGCAAAACCAAAAATAATCCTAGTAAATCCTTTCAATATCCTCGAGCCAATCTCTTACGGACGCCCTGGGCAATTACCTTAATCAATGCGTCCATTATTTTTATTTTGAGTTCATTCCCTCCTTCATAAACATCCAATTAACTCGTTGCTGATCTTTGGAAGCTCTGCTTGTATTACCTCTTGATTACAGAGGAATTAATGTAACGCTTATCTGACCATTAACGGCCGGGGAATAAACGTTAGCCAGAGAGAATATCAAACGTTTGCCGGAGGGAATATTAAAAAGGAAAGAGTGTGAGGTAAACAGACGGGATTGTAAATAATAGGTTTGCTAAACCTTTTGAAATTCATGGGCTAAGAATGGGGAATTTAATTATGTCAATTTCTTGTTATAACTGTGTATTTCTTATTAAAAGGAAAGAGTGTGAGGTAAAGAGACGGGATTGTAAATAGTTAGCTTTTGCTAAACCTTTTGAATTTCATTGGTAAGAATGTGGAATTTAATTATGTCAATTCCTTGTTATATAACTG
>NC_090742.1:65632166-65634666 GCF_036898095.1 Palaemon carinicauda | reverse complement strand
GATTATGAAAAAAGTTTAAATCTATAAATTACGTTTCCAGGGGGAAATCATTTCTATCAAAAAAAAAAAAGCCTATGTTTACCAGTTACGCTAAAGCCTCTATGTATATGATTTATATATATATGTATATATATATATATATATATATATACATATATATATATATACACACACACACATATATATAAATATATATATATATATATATATATATATATATATATATATATACCGGTAAATGTATTGAAAAAATCTTTTCAATTTTCGTCGATAAATATATTCAGCAAAAAGATTTCAATTCTTTCATTCTACACTGCTTCGATTACTGTTTCCCGTCTAGTCTTCAGCTGCTGATTCCCATCTTAATTAGTTGAACAACAACTAGGATCTATCAAAGTTCTTATTCTTGATCATGATATTGTTCTCTGGCACCGTCGTTTAATTTGTCCTTAGTGCATGTTCCATAAGATTTTTTTTTTTTTACTATCCTCTGTATTCAGATCTTCCCAGACAGTACCATATTGTACGTAGAGGATGCAATTAATCATAAACCTTGCCTTCCCCATATAAAAGTGTTTCCCAACCTTTTTTTAAATGATTACCCCAAAATTTTATTTCCAACTAATCAATGACCCCATTGAACATAAACCCGGTAACATCGGATATTTTTTTGCAGCCACCTGAAGAACTGTGTGGATCATGTAGCCCGCTATTGGCTGTTTATAGTTGAGGATCCAAAACAAATGCAAACTTTTCCATTTTTAATTATGGGAATGTGAATAACTCTATTTCAGAACATCTTGATTACCCCAAAAATACGGGTCCATTACCCCACTGGGGTAATTTACCCCAGGGTTGGGAAACACTGCCATATAAGATTCAACACTATACAGTATTTCAGAGGTTTTATTCCAGCTGAGACCAGATTGTAGAATGATCTTCCTAATCGAGTAGGTGAATCTGTGGAACTTCCTGAATTTAAACTTACAGCGAATGTTTTTTTTAAGTTGAAAAATTCATAGTTTATATATGACAGATCTATTCTAACGTTATTACGGGTCTTAATATATTTTATATTTTTTGTACACTACTTCCCAATTTATCTACTTCCTTATTACCTTTCCTTACTGGGATATTTTTCTCAGTTGGAGCCAATGGGCTTACAGCATCTTGGTTTCCAAGCTTGTGTTGTGGCTTAGCTAACAACAACAACAATAATAATAATAATAATAATAATAATAATAATAATAATAACAATAATAAGATTAATAATAATGCTATAACTACGCACAGATAACACATGATAAGCATAAAATATGTTACTAGCCACTATATAAAAATGTTTAAAATTTAATGTGAGTTAGTATTTTTTACTTACTAAAATCATGACTCACAATCCTTTAAAAGTAAATACCATGACAAGACTGTTTATAAAATCCAGAAATCAATAGCTGCGACAATACGTTCCAGAACATATCATTAGCTACGAAATTTAAACGCTTTGTTAAAGTCACCACTGGAATGCCATCAATATATTGTAATCGATACTATATTAACAATAGATGACACTTCCATTTGCTTTAAAAAAGGAAAAGGAATGCGAGCGACAATTAAATGAGAGCGACAATTACATTTGCCTTTAAGAAGAAAAGAAAAGCAACCGGCAATTACATTTATTTTAAAAGAAGAAAAGAAAAGCAAGTGAGTTACAAATGCATTGCTTTAAAAGAAAAAAAATTAAAAGCAAGAGACAATTCCATTTGCTTTAAAAGAGAAGGAATGCGAGTGACAATTACATTTGCCTTTAAGAAGAAAAGAAAAGCAACAGACAATTACATTTATTTTAAAAGAAACGAAAAGCAAGTGAGTGACGATTACATTTGTTTTAAAAGAAAAAATCTAAAAGCACGTGACAATTCCATTTGCTTTAAAAGAAGAAAAGAAAAGCAAGTGAGTGACAATTACATTTGCTTTAAAAGAATAAAAGAAAAGCAGGTGACAATTACATTTACTTTAAAAAAAAGAAAAGAAAAGCAATTGACAATTACCTTTGCTTTAAAACGAGAAAAGAAATGGGAGCGGCAATTGCATTTGCTTTAAAAAGTAGAAAATAAAAGACAGCGACACTTATATTATCTCTTTAAAGTTAAAATAAAAGCAAGTGTCACTTACATTTTCTCTTAAAGGAACAAATAAAAGAAAGTGACACTTACATTTTCTTTTAAAGGAGAAAATAAAAGAAGGTGACACTTACATATTCCCTTAAAGGAGAAAAGAAAGGAAAGCAACAGTTACATTTTCTCTTAAAGAAGAAAATAAAAGCAAGTGACACATTTTCTCTTAAAGGAAAAAATAAAAGTAAGTAACACTTACATTTTTTCTTAAAGGAAGAAGAGAAAAGCAAGTGACACTTACATTTTCTCTTAAAGGAAGAAACGAAAAGCAAGTGACACTAAAATTTTCTCTAAAAGGAAGAAGGGAAAAGCAAGTGACACATTTT
>NC_090742.1:65622166-65624666 GCF_036898095.1 Palaemon carinicauda | reverse complement strand
AATAATAATAATAATAACAAGTGAGCAAGTCCTGAACGCGGACATGGTCCTCGTAGAGGACATACCTCCGCCAAGGTGACCTAGAGCGCCATATGTCCTAGAATCATGAATTGAATGTGACTTTGACCTTCACATGACCTTGACCTTCACGTGACCTTCAAGTGACCTTGACCTTCACGTGACCTTGACCTTCACATGACCTTGGCTTCAAGTGACCTTGATCTTCAAATGTACTTGACCTTCACGTGACCTTGACCTTCAGGTGACCTTGACCTTCACGTGACCTTGACCTTCACGTGACCTTGACCTTCAAGTGACCTGCTTGACTTTTGACCTTCAAGTGATCTTTGTTCATTTGCCACTGATACTTAATATGACATTGATATAATGCACCAATATGACCTTGACCTTTGACCTTTATAAATTTGAACATCACCCATGGGTTGCGCCTGGACTAGGACTTCCCTGTTGGCTTATGCAAAAGTCAGTGCTTTATTTCTGTCTCTTGATATGGCCACTTATGTCATAGTGACACCAGTGACCCCTGTGACCTTGACCTTGGGGTGACCTTGACCAAAATTTAATCAGTTCTTCCATACACATTGGGGAACTACTTGGCCAAGTTTGAAGTGATTCCGTGTAGAAATGTGGCCTCTACGTTGTCCACAGACAGACAGACAAACAGAGAAACAAACAAACAAACAAACAAACCGAACCGAAAACATAACCTCCTGGCGGAGGTAATAATAATAAAATAAGAATAAATTCCGTAAATGATGATGATAATAATAATAATAATAATAATAGCAATACTAATAATACTAATAACAATAATAAAAATAATAAGAATATAATTCCGTAAATGATGAAAATAATAAGAATAATAATAATAAAATAAATTCTGTAAGTGATAATAACAATACTAATAATAGTAAAAATAAATTCTATAAATATTAATAAAACAAATTCTGCAAATGATGATAATAATTATAATAATAATATTAAAATAAATTCTATAAATATTAATAAAACAAATTCTGCAAATGATGATAATAATAATTACAATAATAATAATAATAATAATAATAATAATAATAATAATAATAATAATAATTTCTTGTAAATAATAATAATGATAATAATAATAATAATAATAAAATAAATTCTGTAAATAATAATAATAATAATAATAATAATAATAATAATAATAATAATAATAATAATAACAATAAATTTGCTCTGGTACGAAAACCAACATAACTCATGAGAAACTAATAAATCCACTCACTTTGCAATGAACACGTAATTCTATTTTTAATCTTGAAACAATTATTTTCTCTATTCCATGATGTTACCTTAGTAATTATATTCAGGTGAATTCTATTATGGTCTTTATATAAAGAATAATCAAGAGGTTGAATTCGCGTAAAAAGTATAAATTACAGTAATATAAAATGAAGATATTATAACTTGAGAAGCCTTCTTAATATTACAAAATCCCATATGATCATATATATATCCCTATACATTCATATATGTACATACATACATACATACACATTATATATATGTATATATATATATATATATATATATATATATATATATATATATTTATTTATATATACATATAAATATATATATATATATATATATATATATATATATATATTTATATATACATATAAATATATATATATATATATATATATATATATATATATATATATATATATATATATACACACATACATACACATATATATATACATATAAAGAAGTATTTATTTTAATGTTACTGTTCTTAAAAATATTTTATTTTTCCTTGTTTTCTTTCCTCACTGGGTTACTTTCCCTGTTAGGGCCCAAGGGCTTATAGCTTCCTGCTTTTCCTACTAGGAATTATACCCTGGTGCCAATTACCACTACATTTTTCTTCCATTATATTTGTTCAAACTTCCAGCGGTTACTGAAGGAATCTGAATCCATTAAACTTTTTTTTTTTATTTGACAATATTTTAACTCCCAAATGGCATGAATTTACGATAAAGAAGTACGGATTATCAAAGTCGAGATGTTCTGTAACGTTATTTTATGTTTTTCAACGTAAATAGGTTTATGCTTTCAAGTAAATCATGTTTATTTTGGTGTTTGTGGGACTTCGATCACTCATTCTAACTTTAGTTACTTTTGTACACCAAGGTTTTTAGTGTGAAAGTGGAACTATTAATTATAAAACCATAACATCCCTATTACAATTATCATTATTAATAATATTATTATCATTATTTTTATTATTATCATCATCATAATAATTACTATTATTATTATTATTATTATTTTATCATTATCATTAGCTAAGCTTCAACCCTACAAGGAAAAGCAGGATGCTAAAAGCAGAGTATTAATAATATTATTATCATTATTTTTATTATTATTATTATTATTATTATTATTATTATTATTATTATTTTATCATTATCATTAGCTAAGCTTCAAC
>NC_090742.1:65614666-65617166 GCF_036898095.1 Palaemon carinicauda | reverse complement strand
CATAATCTCATCCACATATGGCACTCGAGTAATATATATATATATATATATATATATATATATATATATATATATATATATATATATATATATATATATATATACATGAATATACGCACACAAACACACATTTATATACATACATACATATATATATATATATATATATATATAATATGTATGTATACACATATATACATGTATATACGCACACACACATATATATATTATAGATATATATATATATATATATATATATATATATATATATATATATATATATTAACCAATTCACCCCAACCTTTCACGTAATAGAAAGTTTTCTAAAAATTTAAATACCTTTGCCCCGTAAATTCTAAAACCCCATAACATGTATCCTTTTGAACCTCCCTTCCCTCTAGTCTATATCGCAGTCTGTAATAGAATGGATTACAAGACTCTACACTAATTACACTGAAATACAGTTATTAATACTGCCACCCATCACAGTTATAACCTGTACCAATCTCCACGCTATTTAATATACATCAAATGCCCCCCATTTCCCTTCCCTTAACAATTCATTCTACAACAGCCAACTCCATGCAGTTTGCCCTTTTAACCCTCCCCCCCACCCCCCCCCCCCCCCCACGCAGTAGCCTCGCTAAATAAGTTTAAAAAAACAACCTTTATAGCAATCTAAAATTCAACATGAGTTCCGAGCCGATTTAGAAAGTTATACCCTAAAATGCAATTCTCGTGTATATCCCCCCCACCCCCACCCCCAGGCTCCTATACCAACACCAAACTCCGCCCCCCAACCCCCCCTCAGTCCCAATACCCCCCTGTAGAGAGATTCCAGCGTCTCTTCATCACCATTTTCGACCTTTCTGGACCACCCCCCCCCCCCCCCCAACCCCGCTAGGCGTTCCCTCAACTTCAGTATAACTCGTAAATGGTTTGTAACTATTTGCCCTATATAATTAAGACCAAGTGTCTGGCTTTATATATATATATATATATATATATATATATATATATATATATATACATATATATACACATATATATATGTGTGTATATATATACTGTAATATTATATATATATATATATATAATATATATATATATACTGTATATATATATAATATTTATATATATACATATATATATGTATATATGTATACATATATATATATATATATAAATATATATATATATATAATATATATATATATATATATATATGTATATATATATATATATATATATATATATATATATATATACATATCTCATTGACAGATAATAATTTGCTCGATGAGATCCTCATGCGCCATCCTCACTTTGGTGGATACTGAATAACTATTACCTTTTATTAAATTGACCGTGTTGTAATATTAACTAAAGATAAGTACAACCTACTTACGATATCAAACTAAATTTTATTTTATATTCCATATGAATTCCTTTGTATAACCTTTAATATACAGATGTGAACAATATTATTTTCAATATGTGCTTAAATATCTGTTTTGATTTTATTTTGTAATCTTTTGGCATAACTTAATTAGTATATAGATGTAAACAATATTACTGTTACCATGTACTCAAATGTCTGACGCCAATGGGTGCAATAAATTGATTAAAAGAAAATAAAAATTCTCTCTCTCTCTCTCTCTGGGACTTGTTCACTCCCTCTAGGACTTGTTCTCTCTCTCTCTCTCTGGGACTTGTTCACTCCCTCTAGGACTTGTTCTCTCTCTCTCTCTCTGGGACTTGTTCACTCCCTCTAGGACTTGTTCTCTCTCTCTCTCTCTCTCTCTCTCTCTCTCTCTCTCTCTCTCTCTCTCTCTCTCTCTCTCTCAGAATTGTTCACTCCCTCTAGGACTTGTTCTCTCCTCTCTCTCTCTCTCTCTCTCTCTCTCTCTCTCTCTCTCTCTCTCTATGACTTGTTCTCTCTCTCTCTCTCTCCTCTCTCTCTCTCTCTCTCTCTCTCTCTCTCTCTCTCTCTCTCTCTCTCTCTCTCTCCATAGACTACGAGTTTACTTAACGGAATTTTGTAAATGAGTTAATTTCATGTGAATGGAAGCAGTGTACCGAGCAATGTTTGCTCACTATGATAGATGATTGCTGTCAGAATGTACGCACATGCATGAATTACCCGATTGTTTTAAATGACTTTTTAAAGTAATGGTTGCCTTGCCATGATATCAAGCTGAATGCTTAAAATTCCCATATTCCATAACTGTATTCATTTATACAACCGTTTTATATAAATGAACGTATGGCATCAGGATTTAAACTTGTGGCCATTACCTTAGATGCTGCCGATTTTTACCTTAGATTACCTTAAAAAATTCCTAATTTCCTTAAAATTTGAAGCTTGTTAAACCAAAATTACCTTAAAACTATCATTATCTTTAAAAATTACTTTGAAACCATGCGAATTACCTCAAACTAAGGTAATTACTTTGAATGTTTAAACCCTGTATGGCATAGCATCACTCCCCCCCCCCCA
>NC_090742.1:65609666-65612166 GCF_036898095.1 Palaemon carinicauda | reverse complement strand
TAATGAGAGGTTTCAGACCTCCGTCAATGAATATTGCCAACATTTAACTAAAGTCTATGGACATCACTCCCCACTTTTCATATGTTGACTGTACAGTATATGGTGTTAAGTGCAATGTTGATCCACAATGTGATCTTTATCCGTATCACCTTCAACATTTCATAGTTTCGACCGATGGGTAATATCTATCCATTGTTAATATTTGGTAAAAAGTAATATTCAAAATTATGAAAAATGTAAATGCGGATCTCGAATCCGGATTCAGAGCCGGATCATCTCCAAAATTTAATGGTGTCCTCCGTGACCTAAGATCTATCTGTGGCGGAAATTTCGTCGAAATCCGTCAATTTGTTTTGACGTAATCCTTAAAATTTTGAAAAATATAAACCCGGATCTTGAATCTAGATCCAGGGCCGGATCATCTCCAAAAGTTAACAGAATCGTCCATTGCCTAAGATCTATCTGTGGTAGAAATTTCGTCGAAATCCGTCAATTTGTTCTGGCGTAATCTTTAAAACTGTGAAAAATGTAAATCCGGATCTCGAATCCGGATCCAGAGCCGGATCATCTCCAAAATTTAATGGTGTCCTCCATGACCTAAGATCTATCTGTGGCGGAAATTTCGTCGAAATCCGTCAATTTGTTTTGACGTAATCCTTAAAATTCTGAAAAAATATAAATCCGGATCTTGAATCTAGATCCAGAGCCGGATCATCTCCAAAAGTTGTCAGAATCGTCCATTGCCTAAGATCTATCTGTGGTTGAAATTTCGTCGAAATCCGTCAATTTGTTCTGGCGTAATCTTTAAAACTGTGAAAAATGTAAATCCGGATATTGAATCCGGATCCGGTACAGGATCATCTCCAAAAGTTCATGGAATCGTCCATGGCCTAAGATCTATCTGTGGTGGAAATTTCGTCAAAATCCGTCAATTTGCTCTGATTGAATCCGGATCCATATCGGATTATCTCCAAAAGTTGACGGAATCGTCCATTGCCAAAGATCTATCTGTGGTGGAAATTTCGTCGAAATCCGTCAATTTGTTCTGGCGTAATATTTAAAATTTTGAAAAATATAAAGCCAGATCTTGAATCTAGATCCAGAGCCGAATCATCTCCAAAAGTTGACGGAATCGTCCATTGCCAAAGATCTATCTGTGGTGGAAATTTCGTCGAAATCCGTCAATTTGTTCTGACGTAATCTTTAAAATTTTGAAAAATATAAATCCGGATCTCGAATCTAGGTCCAGAGCCGGATCATCACCAAAATTTAATGGTGTCCTTGATGACGTAAGATCTACCCGCGGTAAAAAAAATGTTAAAATCCATTGAGTAGTCATGACGTAATCCTGTCAAAACCCACACAAACAAATGAATAAATAATCCTGTCCACAGACACACAGACAAATAAATAAATAAATAAATCGTTTCGTAATTATAACATTCTAGGCGGAAGTAATAAAGAAAAATATACCTGGAAAATATCTGAAATAAGCATTACGAAAAAACTAACTTAAATGTTTCAAAATATAACTTTTTTTTTTTACGTCAACAAGTTACATGTGGAAAAAAGCTTACTTCTTTAGGGTAAATGTGGAAAACCCTAAACTTATTTTTCCGACTTAGACGTGGAAACATTAAATCTATTTTTTTCCAAGTTGCACGTGGAAATATGAAACCTATTTTTCTATATCTTTTTTCCTTATTTCTAAAAAAGTCACAGTTACTAACCTTTCTTAATCTTTATCAAATGTTTTGAAATAGATATTTCATCAATAAAAAATAAGAAATAAAAAAAATGAAAATATTGAAATAAAAAAAAAAACAACTTTCCCAGGAAGCTAGCTATCACCAGCAAGGTGGAAATATGAAACCTATTTTTCTATATCATTTTTCCTTATTTCTAAAAAAGTCACAGTTACTAACTTTCTTAATCTTTATCAAATGTTTCGAAATAGATATATCAACTTTTCTTCAATGCAGAAATAAAAAAAAATGAAAATATTTAAATAAAAAAAAAACAACTTTCCCAGGAAGCTAGCTATCACCAGCAAGGTGGAAATATGAAACCTATTTTTCTATATCTTTTTTTTCCTTATTTCTAAAGATGTCACCGTTACTAACCTTTCTTAATCTTTATCAAATGTTACAAAATAGATATTTCATCATTTTTTCAATGCAGAAATAAAAAAAAAATGAAAATATTGAAATAAAAAAACAATTTTCCCAGGAAGCTAGCTATCACCAGCAAGGGGAATACGCTCTAAGGTCATTTCCCCCGGTGAAGTATAGGAAGTATATTCAGGCTTTTCCTGTCCCAGGAAACATACAAAGACGTGAATCCTGCCAGCGGGAAAACTCGGGGAAAATATTTATGGAATGCTATGCATAATGTATTATTATTACTATTATTATTATTATTATTATTATTATTATTATTATTTGCTAAGCTACAACCCTAGTTGGAAAAGCAGGATGCTATAAGCCCAGGGGCTCCAACA
>NC_090742.1:65592166-65602166 GCF_036898095.1 Palaemon carinicauda | reverse complement strand
TGTGTTCTCAATGTCTCCAAAATACTACAGGTTCTTTCTTTTCTTCTTCTTGGCCATAGATGGTTGGAAGATGGGATGATCGTGGAGGGTAAATGTTGAAATATATCAGGCTCTGATGTGAGTCTATTTATCTTTATGTAATGAGATGTATTGAATCACTCCCCCGAATGTAGATAAAATGTAAAGCTAAGTGTGGATATTTTCTTGTGGATGAGTTCATGATGAGATGTGGATGAGATCATGGTGAGGAGTGGGTGAGATCATGGTGAGGTGTAGATGAGATCATGGTGAGGTGTAGATGAGATCATAGTGAGGTGTGGATGAGATCATGGTGAGGGGTAGATGAGATCATGGTGAGGTATAGAAGAGATCATGGTGAGGTGTGGATGAGATCATGGTGAGGTGTGGATGAGATCATGGTAAGGTGTGGATGAGATCATAGTGAGGTGTGGATGAGATCATGGTGAGGTGTAGATGAGATCATAGTGAGGTATGGATGAGATCATGGTGAGGTGTAGATGAGATCATAGTGAGGTATGGATGAGATCATGGTGAGGTGTGGATGAGATCATGGTGAGGTGTGGATGAGATCATGGTGAGGTGTGGATGAGATCATGGTGAGGTGTAGATGAGATCATAGTGAGGTGTGGATGAGATCATGATGAGGTGTAGATGAGATCATAGTGAGGTGTGGATGAGATCATGGTGAGGTGTAGATGAGATCATAGTGAGGTATGGATAAGATCATGGTGAGGTGTGGATGAGATCATGGTGAGGTGTGGATGAGATCATGGTGAGGTGTAGATGAGATCATAGTGAGGTGTGGATGAGATCATGATGAGGTGTAGATGAGATCATAGTGAGGTGTGGATGAGATCATGGTGAGGTGTAGATGAGATCATAGTGAGGTGTGGATGAGATCATGGTGAAGTGTAGATGAGATCATAGTGAGGTGTGGATGAGATCATGGTGAGGTGTAGATGAGATCATAGTGAGGTGTGGATGAGATCATGGTGAGGTGTAGATGAGATCATAGTGAGGTATGGATAAGATCATGGTGAGGTGTGGATGAGATCATGGTGAGGTGTAGATGAGATCATAGTGAGGTGTGGATGAGATCATGATGAGGTGTAGATGAGATCATAGTGAGGTGTGGATGAAATCATGGTGAGGTGTAGATGAGATCATAGTGAGGTGTGGATGAGATCATGGTGAAGTGTAGATGAGATCATAGTGAGGTATGGATAAGATCATGGTGAGGTGTGGATGAGATCATGGTGAGGTGTAGATGAGATCAGAGTGAGGTGTGGATGAGATCATGGTGAGGTGTAGATGAGATCATAGTGAGGTGTGGATGAGATCATGGTGAGGTGTGGATGAGATAATGGTGAGGTGTGGATGAGATCATGGTGAGGTGTAGATAAGATCATAGTGAGGTATGGATGAGATCATGGTGAGGGGTAGATGAGATCATGGTGAGGTGTAGATGAGATCATGGTGAGGTGTGGATGAGATCATGGTGAGGTGTAGATGAGATCATAGTGAGGTGTGGATGAGATCATGATGAGGTGTAGATGAGATCATAGTGAGGTGTCGATGATATCATGGCGAGGTGTAGATGAGATCATAGTGAGGTGTGGATGAGATCATGGTGAAGTGTAGATGAGATCATAGTGAGGTAAGGATAAGATCATGGTGAGGTGTGGATGAGATCATGGTGAGGTGTAGATGAGATCAGAGTGAGGTGTGGATGAGATAATGGTGAGGTGTGGATGAGATCATGGTGAGGTGTAGATAAGATCATAGTGAGGTATGGATGAGATCATGGTGAGGTGTGGATGAAATCATGGTGAGGGGTAGATGAGATCATAGTGAGGTGTGGATGAGATCATGGTGAGGTGTGGATGAGATCAAGGTGAGGTGTAGATGAGATCATGGTGAGGTGTAGATGAGATCATAGTGAGGTGTGGATGATATCATGGTGAGGGGTAGATGGAGAAGGTTTGGACATGCTCTTTTCACTCCCCCAAGAGAGATTAGTTCACCAAACTTTCAACTGAGTTCCACAAGGCACTAGAAGAGTTGGAAGACCAAAGCCTACAGGACTGACGACTATGAATTGTGAAGTAGTAGATGATGAGTGGAGAAGTATTGATTTAAAAGCTCAAGATAGAGACGACTGGCGAAATCCAACCGAGGCCCTTTGTGTTAATAGGCGTAAGAGGAGATGATGATGAAATAAAATATAAGCTATTCATAGAGACAAGGGATAAAACGTAAAACTTTATTTAAAAGAGATACTATTACGGATGTAGATAAACATAAACTATGCTTGGAGGTAAATCTGCAAAGCATAAGCTGTATTTGGAGACAAGTGATAAAAAGTAAGGCTCTACTTAGAGGAGATACTTCCCAGTATGTAGATGAAATATAAAATTTGCTTAAGTAAATCTCTTAAGACTCTTTTAGTCTTACCCAGAAATACGTCAAGAAAACTTGTATAAATAAAAGCATATACACATTGAAAACTATTATCAGTATTAAAATCTATTTTTTTTTTCTAAAGTAAAACATGATCCAGAATATATAACATTCGAATAAAAAAAAATTTTGATGCTTAAAATTTAGGTTTCAGTTCCGATTTCATCCGAAGAGATGTTCATCAAAATGTCAGAAGGACAAGGGCATCCACAGTAGTAACCACTCCAGTAAAAAGTTTAAAACCCACAGGCCTAGGAGAGGCTGGATCTGCTGGAAATCGTGTTACCACTGTACTAGCCAGGTGACTTTGGAGAGTCTTTTCTTTTCAACATAATTATATCAAGACCAAAACTACATCTACTTGGAGAGTTACGATCAAAAATTTGACTTTGAAAAGTTATTTCTTTTTAACATAATTACATCAGGACCATAACTACATCTACTCGATCGACAATGTTACTTTGGAAAGTTATTTCTTTTCAACATAATTACATCAAGACCAAAACTACATCTACCCAGAGAGTTACGATTACCAATTTGACTTTGGAAAGTTATTTCTGTTCAACATAATTACATCAAGACCAAAACTACATCTACTTAAGGAGTTACGATAGACAATTTGACTTTGGAAAGTTATTTCTGTTCAACACAATTACATCAGGACTAAAATTACATCTACTCAGGGAGTTACGATCGACGGTATGACTTTAGAAAGCTATTTCTTTTCATTATAATTACATCAGGACCAAAATTACATCTACTCAGGGAGTTATGATCGACAACTTGACTTTGGAAAGTTATTTCTTTTCAACATAATTACATCAGGACCAAAATTACATCTACTCAGGGAGTTACGATCGCCAATTGGACCTTGGAAAGTTATTTCTGTTCAACATAATTACATCTACTTAGGGACTTACACTCGACAATTTGACTTTGGAAATATGTTTCTTTTCAACATAATTACATAAGGACCAAAACTACATCTAACCAGGGAGTTACGATCGACAACTTGACTGTGGAAAGTTATTTTTCTTCAACATAATTACATCAAGACCAAAAGTACATCTACTCAGGGAGTTACTATCGCCAATTTGACTTTGGAAAGTCATTTCTGTTCAACATAATTACATCAGAGCCAAAACTATATCTACTCAGGGAGTTACTATCGCCAATTTGACTTTGAAAAGTTATTTCTGTTCAACATAATTACATCAAGACCGAAACTACATCTATTTAGGGAGTTACGATCGACGATATGACTTTGGAAAGTTATTTTTCTTAACATTATTACATCAAGACCAAAACTACATCTACTCAGGGAGTTACGATCGACAACTTGACTGTGGAAAGTTATTTCTTTTCAACATAATTACATCAGGACCAAAACTACATCTACTCAGGGAATTAAGACCCACATTTTGACTTTGGAAAGTTATTTCTGTTCAACCTAATTACATCAGGACCAAAATTACATCTACTCAGGGAGTTACGATCGCCAATTTGACTGTGGAAAGTTATTTCTGTTCAACACAATTACATCAGGACCAAAATTACATCTACTCAGGGAGTTACGATCGCCAATTTGACTGTGGAAAGTTATTTCTGTTCAACACAATTACATCAGGACCAAAACTATATCTACTCAGGGAGTTACGATCGAAAACTTGACTGTGGAAAGTTATTTCTTTTCAATATAATTACATCAAGACCAAAATTACATCTACTCGGGGAGTTACAATCGCCAATTTGACTTTGGAAAGTTATTTTCTTAACATTATTACATCAAGACCAAAACTACATCTACTCAGGGAGTTACGATCGTCAATTTGACTTGGGAAAGTTATTTCTGTTCAACATAATTAAATCAGGACCAAAACTACACTTACTTAGGGAGTTACGATCGACGGTATGACTTTAGAAAGTTATTATTTCTTTTCAACATAATTACATCAGGACCAAAATTACATCTAGTCAGGGAGTTAAGACCGCCAATTTGACTTTGGAAAGTTATTTTATTAACATAATACATCAAGACCAAAACTACATCTACTTAGGGAGTTACGATCGATGATAACTTTGGAAAGTTATTTTAGTTCAACATAATTACATCAGAGCCAAAACTACATCTACTCAGGGAATTACGTCCCACAATTTGACTTTGGAAGGTTATTTCTGTTCAACATAATTACATCAGAGCCAAACTTACATCTACTCAGAGAGTTACGATCGACGATTTTCAAAAGTATAATTCTACATGAAGGAAAAAAATGGTTCGTCAGCACAGAAGCTTTTAATCCCGATCTTCTCCTTATTAACTTCCCTAACGCGTCGTTAAGTCAACATATCTGAAGACATTTTCATGGAACGGTTTCTTTTGAACTCAAAAGTCAATTAACTTCAGAGAGGATGTCAGCCAGGGATAAACCAAGAGATAAGACGAGATAAAAGCGAGTTCATCTTATGGTATTAAAGGCTAAGGGTGAAAAAAAAAAAAAAAAACTCTACAAAAACATATACCTGATTATCTCAAAAGGATTTCAGATACGAAAACAAGAGGCCACAAACGAAGCTAAAATTAAAGACGTTTAATAAAACCATTTTTCACAATGGAATACGATACTACAAAATGTTGATGATACAAATAGGCCAACATATGATTTCATAAGAATGGCAATGTTGAGAGTAAGCCTTATAAAAACTACTATAAAAGATTATAACTCTTTTAATTATAAACTAAGTCTACTAGAGCCGTCAAAAATGACGTCTAAATATCGAGATATATATGCAGACACAGAATCAACCACTTTACACCCCCACCCCCTTTCTTAACAACAATCCGCTCGTCCGGCAATTTGTGGGAATGTGGTTTTAGAGTGTATAGCTCGGGGTATCCCCTCACCAGAGAAGGACTACTGCCTCTGTCCTGAGTGACATATATATATATATATATATATATATATATATATATATATATATATATATATATATATATATATATATATATATACATATTTATATATAATCTAACACTTTGCTCGTTATTCTATAGGAGAGATTACGTAATGATCTATGTTCCATATCATTCTTGCAAGATTTTGCAGTTTTGAATTTTTACGAGGTTTCGAAATTGATTAAAATAACGTAAGTCCAAGGTGAAATAGTGTAAACATCTTATTACACCAGTATTACAGCTTAAAACCTATGATATTAATTTGATCTTAAACGGAAAGAAGTCACCTAAGATCGAAGTTTAAAAATACGAGTAAATTTCTGAAAGATTCAGGCTGGTAATTTTTGACTGATTGGGATGTAATTGGCTCCTTAAAAAAAATAGTATCTGCAACAATTTAAATAAATACATTCATAAGGATGATAAAATTCAGCATTAAATTTGAATGATTGGTATAAAATTGGCTCTTTAAAAAAAATAGTATCTGCAACAATTTAAATAAATACATTCATAAGAATGATTACATTCAGCATTAAATTTGACTGATTGGGATATATTTCGCTCTTAAAAAGAGTTAGTATCTATAACAATGTAAATAAATACATTCATAAGGATGATAAAATTCAGCATTAAATTTGAATGATTGGGATATAATTAGCGTTTTAAAAAAATAGTATCTATAATAATGTAAATAAATACATTAACAAGGATGATAAAATTTCGCATTAAATTTGACTGATAAGGCTATAATTGGCTCTTAAAAAAAAGTTAGTATCCATGACAATGTAAATAAATACATTCATAAGAATGATCAAATTCAGCATTAAATTTGACTGATTGGGATATAATTAGCTCTTTTAAAAAATAGTATCTATAACAATGTAAATAAATAGATTCATAAGGATGATGAAATTCCGCATTAAATCTCATTTTACTATAAACTCACTATACTTCATCCTACTAAGAACTACCATTTTCATCACCAATCCAATTCAAACGCTACAATTAGTAACAAAACCTCCTCTTCGTTAATAACAAACTTCCAACGCTATATCAGCACATGCCAAACCTGATTTTCAACCCCCCCCCCCTCCCCTAAAACTCAACTCTCTAACCCACCCACCCCCCCACCCCCAAAACCTCTCCACGCTCCTTGTCCAAAACCCATAATTACAATAAGTCAAAGTTTCCTGTTTAGGGAAGCCGAAATGTCGATGACAGCCGACCTGATCCTCAAGAAATCCTAACGTGAGAATACCTTTCTCATACTAATCTTCCTCCTTCGCCCTGGTGAAAACCACCCCTTCAGAGCCTTCTTTTCCCTTCTCGCGCGCGCCTTTAAATCATAATATCGACAATATCCTTGAGCCGGATCCAGCTATTCTCATTAGCCTTGAAGGGCCCCACCGTTGTGATTGAAGAGCGGGTTTCTCATACCTCAAGAATTCCTCCTTCTTCTTCTTCTCCTTCTGCATGAGGAGGAGGAGGAGGAGAAGATGAAGAGGGGGAGGAGGAGAAGAAGAGGAAGAAGAAGAAGAAGAGGGGGAGGAGGAGAAGATGATGATGAAAGTGAAGGAGAAGGAGGAGGAAGGAAGGAAGAATGAGGCTCTTGTGGGGAAGGTCAGAATAACCCAGACCAGGAGGAGAATAAGAAAAATAATAAGAAGGGGGAAGAGTAGGAGGAGGAGAAAAAGGAGGAGGAGGAGAAGATGATGAAGGTGGAGGGGAAGAGGAGAAAATGATGAAGGTGGAGGGGGAGGAGGAGAAGATGATAATGAAGGTGGAACAGATGATGAAGGTGGAAGGGGAGTAGGAGAAGATGATGACAGTGGAGGGGGAGGAGAAGAAGATGATAATGAAGGTGGAGCAGGAGATGATGAAGGTGGAGGGGGAGTAAGAGAAGATGATGATGAAGGAGGAGGAGGAGGAGGAGGAGGAGGAGGAGGAGGAGGAGGAGGAGGAGGAGAAGAAGATGATGATGGTGTAGGAGGAGGAGAAGAAGATGATGATGGTGTAGGAGGAGGAGGAGGAGAAGAAGATGATAATGAAGATGGAGGAGGAGGAGGAGGAGAAGGAGAATGAAGAGGCTCTTGAGAAGGTTAGAATAGCCCAAACCAGAAGGAGTCCTAGCTTACCCTACGGAATGAGATGCGTAGGCCCCTCTGCCGCGAGTGTGGATAAACAATAAACAATGGGTCGAAATATAATTAATTCTGGGAACATTATCCACAAGAGGAAAACGCCGATAACAATTTTCGCTTCTCGTACGATAAACCACTTCATGAAGACAGAGTACCTCATCTGATATGGATACTGAATATTTAATATCGATTTCAATTTACTCCTTTATTACAGGAATTTATGACGTGAGTAACCTGTTATTAACAACAGCGCATTGGTAGGTAAAAATTAAATTGTAACCTGTCATTAACAGCAGTGCTTTCGTTGATAGAAATCATATTGTAACCTGTTATTAACAATAGTGCATTCGTTGACAGAAATTAAATTGTAACCTGTTATTAACAGCAGTGCATTCGTTGACAGAAATTAAATTGTAACCTGTTATTAACAGCAGTGCACTCGTTGATAGAAATTAAATTGTAACCTTTCATTAACAACAGTGCATTCGTTGACGGAAATTAAATTGTAACCTGTTATTAACAGCAGTGCACTCGTTGATAGAAATTAAATTGTAACCTTTCATTAACAACAGTGCATTCGTTGATGGAAATTAAATTGTAACCTGTTATTAACAGCAATGCACTCATTGATAAAAATTAAATTGTTGCCTGTCATTAATAACAATACATTCGTTGATAAAAATCATATTGTAACCTGTTATTAACAACAGTGCATTCGCTGATAGAAATCATATTGTACCCTGTTATTACCAACAGTGCATTCGCTGAGAGAAATCATATTGTAACCTGTTATTAACAACAGAGCATTCGCTGATAGGAATCTATTGTAACTTATCATTTACAACAGTGTAATCGTTGAATGAAATTAAATTATAACCTCTAACTAACAACAGTGCATTCGTTGATAGAAATTGAATTGTACCTTGTCATTAACAACAGTGCATTGGTTGAAAGAAATTACATTGTAACCCGCAATCTACTTTAGTTCTACCTAAAAATTATGGGAGAGAGAGAGAGAGAGAGAGAGAGAGAGAGAGAGAGAGAGAGAGAGAGAGAGAGAGAGAGAGAGAGAGAGAGAATTCTCAGATTCGTTGATAGAAATTAAATTGGAACAAGCAATCTTTACCGATAAAATTATGATTCCAAGCTTGAGAGAGAGAGAGAGAGAGAGAGAGAGAGAGAGAGAGAGAGAGAGAGAGAGAGAGAGAGAGAGAGAGAGAGAGAGAGAGTCAATCCCCTTCAATATATCTCAAGTAAAATCTATAACAGAAGATCTGAATTAACCGACATAATTATCAGTTACATATAAGACGTTCATCGGTTTCCACCCCAACAAGGATACATCTTTTAAACCCATTTGCCCTTTTTTAATATTTCTACAGTCATTCAACGTTATCGGAATATCGGGCCAATTGTAAAGGCATTCCCGAGAAACAGTTTCTTCTGACCTTTCAGCCAATTAAATTCAGATGCGATGCCCTGGTTTGTGGGAAGGGTGAAATGGGGTCACCTGATTAGAAAACAAAGGTCCTACCGGTGTTTCTCAGGAGACAAACACCCGAGACTGGAAAGGATTTCTGGAAAGGATTTCCGAGAATGTGAGTATAAATCTATTAAAACTTCACTGTGGTTAAGGTAAGTCATACAAAGAGGAGGACGATTGGGAGAGATCATTGCGATTGCCTTCACACGAAATCTGATACAGATGGTTCAACTCAAAACGTAATGGAAACCCCAAATACTTGGAATATGAACAGCTGCACTTTCACACAAACAGACACAGACACAGACATATATATATATATATATATATATATATATATATATATATAGTATGTGTGTGTATGTGTGCATATGTATTTATAAATGTATGAAGGTTTTGTGCACTTATACATGTATACGAAGTAATAATACTCAAAAGTTAGCTTGGAGTAAAACATTATACAGTGACATACGGTTTCATACTCATATCATTCAAAGTCGTATGAGACACACACATATATGCTCAAAATAAATAAGACAATGAATAGTCTGAACAACATCTTTTATGTTTATTATCCTACTTATTTTATCTCAATATATTATATATATATATATATATATATATATATATATATATATATATATGTATGTATATATATATATAATATATATATATATATATATATATATATATATGTGTGTGTGTGTGTGTTTGTGTGTACTTATGCAAATATGCAAAGTAAAAACACATAATCACATACAACTAAAGTATTAGAGTTTCGTTGAAACAAAAAGACAATATCAATATGAGCCTGTATGTTTATACATAACAAAATGACTTAGCGTTAATCCTTTTGCACGCGACTTTAAAATGACACAAACTTTCTTTAAGAGTTATTGCTTAAATATGAAAAAAAAAAAACTAATCAAGCCACCGGGGGAA
>NC_090742.1:65574666-65584666 GCF_036898095.1 Palaemon carinicauda | reverse complement strand
TAATTTTTTTTTCTTCTTCTTAGGCCGTACGACCGTGTTGGTTATGTTTTGGGCATGACTGCATCTTGTAAATAAATCATGAATAGTTTTAGGAGTTTTATTTGTACATCTTATGGGAATTTATAGGAGTAAAGTGAACATAATTCATTTATCCTTTAAAATAATTACTACATGTAGCAAAACAAATAGTAGTAAAGATGATAATGCAATGAAGGAATGATACCAAACTTTATCTTTAGCTTCAACATCGGCAATAACATACCCAGTTGCCATAAATTTGTCAGCTTAATGAAATAGCCTATCATCTAATATAAAACTTAAATTCTGAGGAGGCCATGGCTTATTGCACAGTGAAAAAAAATGACACAGACTTTATGAATGGCGGAACGATACATAAATGTGGGTGGGGTATCTGTGCTAGCGTAGTAATACTACTGTAGCAGTAATGCCGCAACCGTAGTATACATGAATTAAACGTTTAGGCCAACTGCTGGGATCCTTGAGGATCATTTAGCACTTCTTACAACTACTCGAGAAATAAGTTTCTATAGCCAGAATTTTAATTTTCTGATCCAACAATGCCCATGATAGCCTTCAGAGTTATCCAGAATTATAACGAGGCTAAAGTGGGTGGAGCCTCATGAAGTCATCATTCTGACGATAATTATTGGTGAAAGTTTAAAGCAAAATACAGTACCGGCTATTTTTTTTTTTTTACAGTAAATAGATCGGTAGATAGACAATAAATAAAAATTGCTTGACATTGGATATAGCAGTTATCAAATCAAGCTTGTCTACTACGTTTTTGAAAATTACCAACTATTCCCTACACCTTGTCAGTCTGATTGTGAGCTATAAAGTAGACTGTAATTTCTTAGGAAACTTATTTTGGGAGTTAGACAAATAATCGAAGTGTTTTTGTATTTATTAACATATTTTGTTCGTTTGTTCATTATGACAATTCTCAGTGGAGAGGTTTCAGATTTCATAAAGGTGTACTGCTTTGCTTTTATTTACACTTTTGTGTCATTGTTGGCAGAGGTATAGCCTTCGTTACGTATAACCAATCATCGATCGAGAAAGAGAGAAGAAATGCCGTCATAAGTTACGTAACGAGTGCGTTCGAAACCTTTTCTCTGAGTAAGTTGGCCCGTCTTCAAAAATCGTCACTTTTACTAAATAAAGTACCAAATTTATTCAACCTACGTAATGCAGAATATAGTCAAAATTTATGTGTAGATATAATGTGCATTCTGAATAAGCGTTATATTTATGAAATTCATAGAAAAAAAGTTATTGCGAAAAAAACCGTGTTACAGAGGCCCTGAATCTCATAGTAAATTCTATAATAATCATTGGCTAAAGATCAAAAGCTTTTTTTTTTATTTGGATAACATTAAAATGTCTCGGTTTCATCAAATTTTTTCCTCAAACTGATCCTTAAAAGAAAATTCAAATGTTTGTAATTAGCTTAAAACCGATATGTATTTTTGTTTTTCAGTTAAAAAAAAAAAAAAAAAAAAAGAAGAAGAACAAGAAGTCTTAAGTTTCTCAAAGCAGCATTTAAAATGCCCCTTGCAAGAGCTGCAACTTGCTAATCAATCAATCAATCTCGAATATAAAAATCTAGCATAAGAGTTGCAAACAGGATTAAACTGAAAAAAAAAACAAAAAAACACTGTGATAAGAGATCAATCAAGTCTTAATCATATTGACATAATAAACATAAGTAACCTGGCATCTAAACATTACACTTTGATTAAAATTAATTAATGGAATTACAATTACCTCGGCCTTCACACCATCTCAGATTTTAAGATCAAAGGTTTAACAGCATCTTCAGGAAGAGAAATACAGTAACAAGGATGCAGAAGCCACTCCAGGAATATGAGTTATGAGAATATTTTTATTTTTATTTTTCATTTACAAACGCCTTCAGAATATGGATATGCTTCTGAACGTATGAATTATTATTATTATTATTATTATTATTATTATTATTATTATTATTATTATTATTATCATTATTATTATTATTATTGCTAAGCTACAAACTTAATTGGAAAAGCAGGATGTTACAAGCCCAGGGGCTCCAACAGGGAAAATAGCCCAATGAGAAAAAGAAAAAAGGATAAATAAAATATTTTAAGAACAATAACATCAAAATTAATATTTCCTAACTATAAAATCTTTCACAAAACAAGAGGAAGAGAAATAAGATAGAATAGTGTGCTCGAGTGTACCCTCAAGCAAAAGAACTCTAACCCCAGACAGAACCAGAATCATTATGCCAGCAACCCTCTGGGTAATGCTTTTTGCTATTTAGCAGGAAGAAATAAGGGAAATGATATCAATGCAGACTCAAGTTACTATAGTCCATTTCTTTTGGCCAGGCATATTTGCACCGACTCGCATCGGTGCCCTTTTAGCTCGGGAAAAGTGTCCTGATCGCTGATTGGTTGGACAAGATAATTCTAACCAATCAGCGATCAGGAAACTTTTCCGAGCTAGAAGGGCACTGTTGCGAGTCGGTGCAAATCTGCCTGGCAAAAAGAAATGGACTATAATGCAAACGCTTTATATGTGTGAAGGTAACCAGAGAAAGTGGACAGGAGATTAATAAAGACCCTCATCAATATAACAAGTCCATAAACTGCATGTAATTTGATTTTCCGTCTGCGTTGCGGTGGCCGATGTAGTAACGTCCCTGACTGGTATTCGCCCGACTGGGGTTCGAGTCTCCCTCAAACTCGTTAGTATCTTTCGTAGCAGCAACCTCACCATCCTTGTGAGCTAAGGATAGGTGGTTTGAGAGAGCCTATATGTCTATCTGCTAGGTCATCAGCCGCCAATGCCTGGCCCTCCTTGCTCCTAGCTTGAGTGGAGAGGAAGCTTGGGCGCTGATCACATGTATATATGGTCATTCTCTAGGGCATTGTCCTGCTCGATAGGGAAATGTTACTTCCCCTTTAAACCTCTTATTGGTTTAGCCAAAGTGCAAAGGGAATATATTCACCCATCTTTGTTTGTATGTAAGCAACTCGTTAGTATCTTTCGTGGCTGCAACCTCACCATCCTTGTGAACTAAGGATAGATGGTTTGAGGGAGCCTATAGGTCTATCGGCTGAGTCATCAGCAGCCAATGCCTGGCCCTCCTTGCTCCTAGCTTGAGTGGAGAGGAAGCTTGGGCGCTGATCACATGTATATATGGTCATTCTCTAGGGCATTGTCCTGCTCGATAGGGAAATGTTACTTCCCCTTTAAACCTCTTATTGGTTTAGCCAAAGTGCAAAGGGAATATATTCACCCATCTTTGTTTGTATGTAAGCAACTCGTTAGTATCTTTCGTGGCTGCAACCTCACCATCCTTGTGAACTAAGGATAGATGGTTTGAGGGAGCCTATAGGTCTATCGGCTGAGTCATCAGCAGCCAATGCCTGGCCCTCCTTGCTCCTAGCTTGAGTGGAGAGGAAGCTTGGGCGCTGATCACATGTATATATGGTCATTCTCTAGGGCATTGTCCTGCTCGATAGGGAAATGTTACTTCCCCTTTAAACCTCTTATTGGTTTAGCCAAAGTGCAAAGGGAATATATTCACCCATCTTTGTTTGTATGTAAGCAACTCGTTAGTATCTTTCGTGGCTGCAACCTCACCATCCTTGTGAACTAAGGATAGATGGTTTGAGGGAGCCTATAGGTCTATCGGCTGAGTCATCAGCAGCCAATGCCTGGCCCTCCTTGCTCCTAGCTTGGGTGGAGAGGGAGCTTGGACGCTGATCACATGTATATATGGTCAGTCTCTAGGGCATTGTCCTGATTGATAAGGAAATGTTACTTTCCCTTGCCTCTGTCATTCATGAGTGGCCTTTAAACCTGTAAACTTCTTATTGGTTTAGCCAAACGACGACGGGAATATATTCACCCATGTTTGTTTGTTTGTTAGTTTATCAAATTGTTTGTTTGTATGTGAGCAACTTTACACAAAAACTACTAAACCGATTTTGACCAAACTTCGTACTGTAATGTTGTGTATGACACTAGGATGAATCTGTAACATTTTGGATAAAGTACATCAAAGTACAAGTACGAAACAGTATTTTGAAAATAATCGCAATGTTAAGTAAATGGCAAATACTGTGTGGGGACTAGGGCGCTGATCATACGTATATATGATCAGTCATCAGCAGCCATTGCCTGGCCCTTCCTGGTCTTAGCTTAGGTGGAGAGGGGCCTTGGGCGCTGATCATATAGCCTATGCATATAGTCCGTCTCTAGGGGATTGTCCTGCTTGTTATGACAATGTCACTGTCCCTTGCCTCTGCCATTAAGTACATACGAGAGTTTAACAGTACTCCAGCATCCTAAATGAAACAGACTTCAAAAGTTATTTCTATATCTATCTAACAACAATCCTCACGACAACTATAGTCAATTTTTTTTAGCGAGGCAGATTTGCACAGACTCGCACCGGTGCCCTTTTAGCTCGGATAAATTTCCTGATCACTGATTGGTTGGACAAGATAATACAAACCAATCGGCGATCAGGAAACTTTCCCGAGCTAAAAGAGCACCACCGCCAGTCGGTGCAAATGCGCCTCATTAAAAGAAATGGACAATAGCGGTTATTTCTATTTCTATCTATCAAAAATCCTTACGACAACTATAGTCAATTTTTTTTAGCGAGGCAGATTTGCACCGACTCACACCAGTGCCCTTTTGGCTTGGAAAAATTTCCTGATCACTGATTGGTTGGAAAAGATAATACTAACCAATCAGCGATCAGGAAACTTTTCCGAGCAAAAAGGGCACCACTGCGAGTCGGTGCAAATGCGCCTCATTAAAATAAATGGACTATAGCGGTTATTTCTATTTCTATCTATCAACAATCCTCACAACTATAGTCAATTTTTTTTAGCGAGGCAGATTTGCACAGACTCGCACCGGTGCCCTTTTAGCTCGGAAAAAATTTCCTGATCACTGATTGGTTGGACAAGATAATACTAACCAATCAGCGATCAGGAAACTTTTCCGAGCTAAAAGGGCACCACTGCGAGTCGGTGCAAATGCGCCTCATTAAAATAAATGGACTATAGCGGTTATTTCTATTTCTATCTATCAACAATCCTCACAACTATAGTCAATTTTTTTTAGCGAGGCAGATTTGCACAGACTCGCACCGGTGCCCTTTTAGCTCGGAAAAAATTTCCTGATCACTGATTGGTTGGACAAGATAATACTAACCAATCAGCGATCAGGAAACTTTTCCGAGCTAAAAGGGCACCACTGCGAGTCGGTGCAAATGCGCCTCATCAAAAGAAATGGACTATAGCGGTTATTTCTATTTCTATCTATCAACAATCCCCACGACAACTATAGTCAATTTTTTTAAGCGAGGCGGATTTGGAGACTCGCACCGGTGCCCTTTTAGCTCGGAAAAATTTCCTGATCACTGATTGGTTGGAGAAGATAATACTAACCAATCAGCGATCAGGAAACTTTTCCGAGCTAAAAGGGCACCACTGCGAGTCGGTGCAAATGCGCCTCATTAAAATAAATGGACTATAGATAATATTAACAATGAGTTTCCCGTTTCATGAAGCTGGATCTTCCACGACAAGACACACTCGGATATGTCAGCAACCCAGTATATAAAACCTCCCGGGAGTCTGCGTCTTCCTCTTTTCCTTTGGCGATGATCCCGATTAGGAGAAAAAGAAATGTAATCTCTCTCTCTCTCTCTCTCTCTCTCTCTCTCTCTCTCTCTCTCTCGTAGGAAGATAATTTTCAGAATGTTGGGAGAGCTGGATCAAGCTTTTCTCTTTAGCTCCAAGAACCACCACCATTATGAGTTCAAATATAAAATATGTATTGGTTTGGATTTATGTATATGTATATGTATATATATATATATATATATATAATATATATATGTATGTATGTATGTATGTATGTATGTATGTATATATATATTATGTATGTATGTATGTATGTATATGTATATGATATATATATATATATATATATATATCGGCGCTGGGTCCTGTTAGGAATTCCACACCGCAATACCAGTGGGGGGTAAAACCTGCCTTTCCAGGTGCTTCCAGGAATTTCTTCCAGGAATTTCTTCTTCTGGAAGGAGAAGGCATTTGCGTGCAAGAAAGAAAGAAAGTAGTACGTCTGTGTTTAACTTATGGAACGAGATAAGATGAACCCGTTACAACGAATGTGAAAACACGTTAATTGACGGGAAGGTATAATTAATTCCGGGGACAATATGTAGTGGCATAGTGGTAGCGTCCTTGCCTAGTGATTGCCAGACTGGGGTTCGAGTCCCGCTCAAACGCGTTAGCTTCTTTGGTCACTGCAAGCTCACCATCCTTGTGAGCTAAAGATGGGGGGTTGAGGGAGCCTACAGGTCTACAGATCTATCTGCTGAGTAATCAGAAGCCATTGCCTGGCCCTCCTTTGTCCTAGCTTGGGTGGAGAAGAGGGCTTGTGTGCTGATCATATGTAATATGGTCAGTCTATAGGGCATAGTCCTGCTTGATAGGGCAATGTCGCTGTCCCTTGCACCTGCCACTCATGAGTGGCCAATAAACCTTTAAACAGACTACCAGAAATTTCTCACGCTCCGGATAAATTCGTAACCACTCCATGAAGATTTAAAGCCTCGCATGAAGATGGATATTGGAAGATATATATCAAATAGTGGAAGCACTGGGGATTCTTTCAATTGCCTCCTTTCCTCAAGTAATTTACGTTGACTGGGACATCTCCTATGACACCAATTCATTGAGAGAGAGAGAGAGAGAGAGAGAGAGAGAGAGAGAGAGAGATTCTTGTAATAATTCCTTTGGAAATGAATCTAAATAAACAAGACATTAAACTGTTGTTTATGACCAAGTAAAAGTCAGGGGTCTTAATTATTCAACATCATTTATGAAGTGTATATATACGAATATATATACATATAGTATATATATATATATATATATATAAATATTATATATATACATATATATATAAATATACAGAAACACATTGTGTGTATATATATTATATATATATATATATGCTTATAAGTCACTAAATAGCCATGGCCACAGGAAAAAATAAAAGAAGGCGTACCGAGCGCTTTCGTGTTATTTCCAACATTTGTACCTCGAAAATGTGTTGAAATAACACGAAAAGCGCTCGGTACGCCTTCTTTTATTTTTCCGTGGCCTTGGCTGAATATCTATATCTATATATCTATATATATATATATATATATAAATATGTATATACATATATAATATATATATAATATACATACATATATATAAAATCGTCAACCGTAACTACCACAATGCAGGGCAAAGGCCTCGGACATGTCCTTCCACTCGTGTTTATGTCTTTCTATGCCAGTCTCCACTCGCAAACTTTCTTAGTTCATCAATGCATCGTCTCCTCTTCCTTACCCTACTTCTTTTGCAATCTCAAGGGATCCATTTTGTTATTCTTAATGTCCATCTATTATCTGTCATTCTCATTATATGTCTTTTTCGTGTCCATTTCTTTTCTTTTTACATGTTATTAGAATATCCTCTGATTTACGTTTTTCTCTTTATTCTCTGAGTTGCAACTAGCTTTTATACACACACACACATACACATAAACATATATATAATATATATATATATATACATACACACACACATATATATATAATATATAATATATATAAATATATATATACTATATATATATACATATATTAATTATTTGTTAAGCTACAACCCTAGTTGGAAAAGCAGGATGCTATAAGCCCAAGGGCTCCAAACAGTGAAAATAGCCCTGTGAGGAAAGGAAAAAAAAAATAAATAGTCTCCTATATAAACTATAAAAAACTTTAAAGTGGAAGAGAAATAAGATAGAACAGTGTCTTCGAGTGTACCCTCAAGCAAGAGAACTCTAACTGTAAAGTTAGTTACCAATCCATTGGGACATCAAGGGAACTTAAGTGGCATTATGGAGGAGTGACTTTTTTCTCTCTCTGTTCTTCAGGGGTGAATGAAGTTCCCAAAGGGCAATCCATTCCGGAAACGATGCGAGCCAATGAAAGGTTAAATTGGGTCACTTCGTTATAAGACTGACAGGATTTATTCAGAAAATGACCAAATAGGATTTCGGAGATAACGAGAAAGCTCAAGTCAAGTTATAGTCCCTTAGGGAAAGTCTTTATTGCTACGATTTAAGAAAGGTCTACGGAAAAAGAATGGAGGAATTATTAAAAATTATTATTATTGAATTTATTAAAATCATTATTATCATTAAAATTATTATTATTAAATTTATCAAAATCATTAATTATCATTAAAATTATTATTATTAAATTTATTAAAATCCTTATTATAATATTATTATTATTAAATCTATCAAAATTCATAAAATTCATCAATTTCAAAACTATTATTATTAAATTTATTAAAATCAGTATCATTAAAATCATTATTATTAAATCAATCAAAATTAATAAAATTAATCAATTTCAAAATTATTATTATTAAATTTTATCAAAATCGTTATTATCATTAATATCATTATAATTAAACCTATCAAAATTAATAAAATTAAGCATTATCCAAATTATTATTAAATTTATTAAATTCATTATCATTAAAAGTTTTATCAAAACTATCAATATTAATAAAATTAATCATTATCAAAATTATTATTATCGAAATTATTAATATATCATTAAAACTCAGAATTAACACAATTACAGTCATTATCAAAATAAATTATTATCAAATCTATTAAATTATCATAATTAAAATTCTTATTATTAAATCTATCAAAATTAATAAAGACTAATCATTATCTAAATTATTATAATTAAAATTATTGATATAATATCATTAAAACTAGCAGAATTAATACAATTACAATCATTATCAAAATCCTTATCAAAATTACTAAAATCATTATCATTAAACTTATTATTAATTCTATCAAAATTAATAAAATTAATCATTAACAAAATTATCATTATTAAAATTATTAATACATTATTATTAAAACTGTCAGAATTAATACAATTACAGGCATTATCAAAATTATATAGACTATTCTTGAAGCTTAGAACAGAGAATGAGTTGGAAACAGGATCGCATTGGTCATCAACAATGTTGAATCTAAAGAATGTCCTAAAACCTGTATTCGAGACAAAAGCGATGTAATTACTGATTCCTAATACAGTTAACTTCAAAAATTCAAACTTGCAGAAATGGTTTTTATCTTGAAGGGACTGCCGTACAGTATCTTTTTATATGATATATTTTAATGTTGTTACTGTTCTTCAAATATGTTCATTATTTCTCTTGTTTATTTATTTCCTTGTTTTCTTTCCTCACTCATATATTTTTCCTTTTGGAGTACTTGAGCCTAGAATATCGTGTTTTTCAATTATAGTCAATTTTTTCAATGAGGCGTATTTGCACCGACTCGGAAAAGTTTCCTGCTATCTGATTGGTTAGAATTATCTTGTGCAACCAATCAGCGATCAAGAAACTTTTCCGAGCTAAAAGGGCACCCCTGCGAGTCGGTGCAAATCTGCCTCACTAAAAAGAATTGACTATAGTGCTGCAGCTTAGCTAATAATAATAATAATAATAATAATAATAATAATAATAATAATAATAATAATAATAATAATAATAATAATAATACACCAAAGAATGTGTATTAGGTGTCTCCACATGGAGTTTAAATCCAGTCTACAGAATTTCATGTCTGACCTAATTAAAACAGCTTAAAGCATTGCTGTTCTTTAAATTTGAAGTGTTGTTTGTTTACATGTGTATGTGTGCATTTTCAAGTGTTATCTGTACACTAGTTTGTGTGTACATATGAACGGAAAAAGCTAAACGGCCATATCAAGACTAGTGTATTTTTAAATCAAAATTGGATACAACGTAGAAAGCAAATGTTCGTATGCTATAAATGCTATTCATAAATA
>NC_090742.1:65552877-65565377 GCF_036898095.1 Palaemon carinicauda | reverse complement strand
TCTACCTCTTATATCCTGTCCAGCGGCTTCTATTCAGGTATATCCTGGACAAACTCATCCTGCCTTCTTAAAATAAAATACAATTGATAAACTATATCGATTATTTCTCAAAATGTGCATCGAGTTTAAAACTGTTCGAAAACAGACAGAACGTTATCCTCCTCTCGCAGCGTCATGCCATTTCTTATACCTTTGCCTCCGCATTGTCATCTGCCACGTTTCTCTTGGTCTACCAATTCCTCTCCTGACCAGCCTCTTCTATTCAGGTATACCCTGGACACGCTCATCCTGCCTTCTTAAAATAAAATACAATTGATAAATTCGTTTTTCCTCAAAATGTGCATTGAGTTTAAAACTGTCCGAAAAGAGAAAGGACGCCATCCACCTCTCGCAGAGTTATGCCATTTCTTATACTTTTGCCTCCGCATTGTCATCAGCCACGTTTCTCTTCGTCTGTCACGTCCTCTCCTGCCCAGCCTCTTCTATTCAGAGGTATCCTGGACTGCTCATCTGCCTTCTCAAAATACAATACAATTGATAAATTCGTTTTTCCTCAAAATGTGCATCGAGTTTAAAACTGTCCGAAAAGAGAAAGGACGCCATCCTCCTCTCGCAGCGTCATGCCATTTCTTATCCTTTTGCCAACTGAAAGCTACATCAAATTGACCATTAGACGGTAGCTTTGAAGTCACGGCCCATCTTTGATCTCGAGTAAATGACGTCTGACTGGAAAGCCATTCTCTGGTGGCTTCCAAAACCGATCATTTCTTATTTTCAGTCGCCATTTTGTGAAAAATCTAGCAGAAAAAAAATTTAAAGTAAGAATTTCATTTAGGTCAATTAGTAAAGGATGTGACTTTAAGGTCATTTTCGTCTGGAAAATAATCACATAAAACCAGTTTAACTTTAGTCTTGAAATGACATTGAAGGATAAGTTTTTTAAGAGCTACCGTGTCCATTACATGTGGCAATATTGTTTTTCTAATAGTAAAAAACAACGTCCAAGTTTGATATCATAAACTGGCAACTTTTGTACATTATTTTTATTGTTGTTATTGTTATTGTTATTCTTATTGTTATTATTATTTGCTAAGCTACAGCCCTAGTTGGAAAAGCAGAATGCTATAAGACAGGGGCTCCAACAGGGAAAATAGCCCAGTGAGTAAAGTAAACACGGAAAAATAAAATATTTTAAGAACATTAACATTAAAACAAATATCTCCTATATAAACTATAAAAACTTTAACAAAAGAGGAGAAAGAGAAATAAGAGAGAATAGTGTGCCCGACTGTACCCTCAAGCAAGAGAACTCTAACCCAAGACAGTGGAAGACCATGGTACAGAGGGTATAGCTCTAAATATTAAGATATTTGTTAATGGAAAACTATGCATATGTTATTAGATACTTGAACAGAAGAGATTACCTTTCTTAGGAAGTCAGTACATAGAATGGTAGGTACCTAACTTCTCAAAAGACGTTCTTTTAAAAGAATTGGTATTAGCTTCTAACAGTCAGATCTCTTGCTTCAGGGTACACTCGGGCACATTATTCTATCTTGTTGATCTTCCTCTTGTTATTTTCAAGTTTTTGTAGTATACATATGAAAGATTTATTCTAACGTTATTATCATTCTTAAACTTCTCTTGTAGTTTTTCCTTGTTTCCTTTCCTCACTGGGCTAATTTTTATGTTGGAGCCCTTGGGCTTATAGCATCCTGCTTTTCCTACTAAGGTTGTAGCTTAACAAGCAGTAGTAATGATAATAATAATAATAATAATAATAATAATAATAATAATAATGATAATAATAATAATAATAATAATAATAATAATATAGGACTTGAGAGATAACACTTACCGATAAACAATGTTACATTTTCGTGAGTTAGACAGGTAATACTACTGTAATTGTTTTGAAAATATCTACTTCCAAAAATATAATTTTTATATAGGCAGTAGTTATGATTCTGTGCAACACATACACACATTTAAAAAAAATTATAATCACCTCGTCTTAAATTTCATTCTGACACTGTCTTACATGTGTAGAGACAGATACTCCAAGCTTGAATAAGAGGAAAATCTCTCTCTCTCTCTCTCTCTCTCTCTCTCTCTCTCTCTCTCTCTCGTACTATTAACAATAATCGTATGAGCACTAGGGACCATAAGAGCACAAGGGATCATACGTAAGTCACTGAATAGTAACCTTGAGAAAGTAAGAGCCAATATAGCCCCAGGAATTGTGCAGAAGAGGGGGCTACCTTGAAACAGCACATTGAAGGGGGAAAAGTGATGGATACCTAAGGAACGTTGGATGCAACTCAGAACCCCGCACTATAAACCACAATAGTAAATTATTTTTAGTGAGGCAGGTTTGCACCGACATTTATTCGAGTAAACATATATCGAAATTTATTTGAATAAACATCAAAATTTATTCGAATAAACCTATACCGAAATCTATTCGAATAAACATAAATCGAAATCTATTCGAATAAACAGATATTGGAATTTACTTGAATAAACATACACCGAAATTTATTCGAATAAACATATATCGAAATTTATTCGAATAAACATACACCGAAATTTATTCGAATAATATACAGGATACTTCCGACCAATCAGCTATCAGGAAACTTTTTCAGAGTCGGTGCAAATCTGCCTCACTAAAAAGAATTGACTATAGTCTCTGGAGACTGATGAAAAAAATATATATACATATATATATATATATATATATATATATATATATACATACAGTATATATATATATTATACTATATATATATATATATATATATATATATATATATATATAATGATAACAACAACAACAACAATAATAATAATAATAATAATAATAATAATAATAATAATAATCATCATCTCATCATAAATTACAATACGAAGACAGCAACAATAATACCAAATATAAAGCCAAAAAACAGTAACAATAATATACAATAAAAATTATAAAACTAATAAATATTCAATCTAGAAATATGAACATTAGCGGTATACTTAATTTCCAATTAATGGCCAATTAATTAAAGCTAGATATATAACTGGCCATTGAGAGGATTGGCCACATCAACACGTTTTCCAAAATACTTAGTAATCTTTTAATTCTATAATGGTTCATAATATAAATACTAATGAAAAAACAAGGTGATTTTGTTATGTTGACTAGTCGATTTTATATTATTTTTCTTATTAATATTATTATTGTTATTATTCATTTCATTTCACAAGAAATTTCTCAAAATATTTCATTTTAACAAGCACTTAACTTCAACAAATATTCCATATTTCTCGCATTAAATTAATACTTGTTATATCACCTATCGGTCCTATGGTTGTTAGCCAGATCTTATTGCTCAAGCTGTTTAAATAATACTGAGAAACCTAAAAAACTTAAAATCTGTGGAAGGTACAGTTGGACACAGAAATTCCTGGCACACCTCACACGAGGAGGTGCACCATGTTACACCGTAATGGCGAGGAGAGTTTCTGTGTGTAACCCCCCCCCCCCCACACCCACCACTTCTATCTACAGTAACTGTTTGGTTACTCGCTGCCCAGTAGGGATGTGACAGGGATCATTTCCTTGGAGCAAGGTGTGCCAGGAATTATAGTGTCCAACTGTATATAGGCCAAAACTTTTTATTCTCTTAATATAACAGGAAATTCATATCAGCTGACATTCCAAGCCGATTTTCAAGGTCAGAATCTTACCTCGTGATAGCTATGGTAAGCAACACTTCGAGGAGAAGGACACTCCAAAATCAAACCATTGTTCTCTAATCTTGGGTAGTGCCATAGCCTCTGTACCATGGTCTTCCACTGTCTTGGGTTAGAGTTCTCTTGCCTGAGGGTACACTCGGGCACGCTGTTCTATCTTATATCTGATTTCTCTTCCTCATGTTTTGTTAAAGTTTTTATAGTTTATAAAGTGATATTCATTCTAATATTGTTGCTCTTCTTAAAATATTTTATTTATCCTTATTTCCTTTCCTCACTGTGCTATTTTCCCTGTTGGAGCCCCTGGGTTTATAGCATCTTGCTTTTCCAACTAGGGTTGAAGCTTAGCAAGAAACAATAATAATAATAATAATAATAATAATAATAATATTATCATTACTTGGTAAGCTACAATCCTAGTTGGAAAATCAACATGCTATAAGCCCGACGGCTCCGTCAGGGAAAAATAGCCCAGTGAGGAAAGGAAATAAGGAAACTACAACAGTATTTACCAATCAAAATAAAATATTTAAAAAACAGTAACAACATTAGAATAGATCTTTCTTATATAAACTATATACTGTATATGAAAGTCGCTCTGTAATTTTCTTATTACTACTTATCTATATATGTGAAAGACCATTCAAACTATTACCCCGGAACCTATCCTTTGCCTAGATATACCTTACACATCCTGTCAGCCACATAATTATCACAATCCCAGAGTCATAGTGTGTAATATTGTAATCCACCAACTCCTAAGTCTTTTTAATCTTCAATCTCTTGGTTAATATCCCTATATCTTCTACAGGCATCAGCAAAAGCTTATTTTTTACTCTATACTCTAACCCATTCCACTATTAATATTGGTCATTTCTGCCTCCCTTCAATTCGCCATGTTCAAAATCCCTGTCGCTCTGTAATTTTCTTATTACTACTTATCTATATATGTGAAAGACCATTCAAACTATTACCCCGGAACCTATCCTTTGCCTAGATATACCTTACACATCCTGTCAGCCACATAATTATCACAATCCCAGAGTCATAGTGTGTAATATTGTAATCCACCAACTCCTAAGTCTTTTTAATCTTCAATCTCTTGGTTAATATCCCTATATCTTCTACAGGCATCAGCAAAAGCTTATTTTTTACTCTATACTCTAACCCATTCCACTATTAATATTGGTCATTTCTGCCTCCCTTCAATTCGCCATGTTCAAAATCCCTTCAAAATTTCCTCTACTGAGAAACTTCCTTCACTTCCAACATCTCTCGTTTGCCTCAATTATTCTGAAATTCATTTCATTTATTAAACATTTCCTCTCAATTTAATGCAGATTAACAATTTTCAGTTCTCTAGAGTTTCTGTTCTCTTTCTTGGTTTTTTTAGTCTCTCTCTCTCTCTCTCTCTCTCTCTCTCTCTCTCTCTCTCTCTCTCTCTCTCTCTCTCTCTCTCTCTCAGTCAATACACTATCCATTTTCATCTTACATGTGAATGATTTTATCTCCTTTCACCTAATTACACATCAAATAATCTCCGTTGTCCCTTCGATCTGTTATTTCCTCATCCCAACTCTCTTGGAGTCTTACAAAACTCCACATCCAATCCTTCCACCTTCATGGCTTTAAATTTCATCAACAGTTCATTGGGTTTTCCTTAATATGATCTTATATTTTTCTTATACAACATACACAAACCTGCCTTCTTCCACTAATGTTAAATAAAAAATTCACGTTTGATTCAAACAATAAATGTAATATATATCTCAAAACAACACACTTTACACCATAACATATAACACACAAACATACATATATACATACTGTGTATATATATATATAAATATATATATATATATATATATATATAATATATATATATATATATATATATATACACATACACACACATATATACATATTTTATATATATATATATATATATATATATATATATATATGTGTGTGTGTGTGTATGTGTGTGGAAGGAAAGACAAAATATGATGGATTTGAATGGAGAAAGCCGAAATATAAGACTGAAAATGAATATGAGTAAAACTAGGATAATGTTCAAAGAAAAGTTATGGATAAGCCTGAAAAGATTGTTCATGAATATACGTACTTAGGACAGACAGTAAGTGTTTCTTCAAGACACGAGACAGAAATTAAAAGAAAGATATGCTTTTGATGGAGAGCATCTGGTAAATGATTATGAAAAGTAAAATACTATTGCTCTAAAAAGAAGTGTTTAATGATATGGTCCTACCAGCATAAACTTACGCATCGGAAACTTGAAGCCTTACTAAAGACTTGGAACACGAGCTAGAACACGAGCTAGTTACAACTCAAAGAGCTATGGAAAGTATATTGATGGCAATAACTCTAGGAGACTGAAAAGGAACCATAAGGATATTAGAACAAACTAAGGTAACAGATATTCTAACATGTAAGAAAAAGAAATGGACATGGACAGGACATATAATGAGAATGACAGGCAATACAATGGGTCCCAAGACAGTGTAAAAGAAGCAGGGGAAGGAAGAGAAGACGAAGGCTTGACGAACTAAGAACGTTTGCGGGCGTGGAATGGCACAGAAAGACCATAAACAGACGCAGGTGGAAGGAGAAGTCTGAGGCTTTCCTTTAGCAGTGGACTAGTAAAGGCTGATAATATATATATATATATATATATATATATATATATATATATATACATATTTATGTGTATATATATAAATATATATATATATATATATATATATATGCACATATATATGTGTGTATATATATATATATATATATATATATATATATATATATATATATATATATATATATATATATATATATATATATATATATATAAATATATGTATATATATATATATATATATATATATATATATATATATATATATATATATATATATATATATATATAGATGTGTGTGTACATAAATTTATACATATAATTAGAGCTGGGGATAATGAAACAGGACAAATACGCAGAATCATGGGGAAAGTAAAGTCTGCCAACACCAGGGAATCCTACGTAAACGCTAGAGTAATATATATCTTATCCTGTGTACCCTAACTCAGAAGAGGATATTTCTCGCGACAAATATTTGAAAATGATACCGAAATCTCATCCCTTCGTCGTGATTGGAAACCTCTCAGATACGGAAGGCGTTCCCAGCGAAATAAATATATCCTTTCGGGTATTTACCCAGGCGAAGTATTCGTGTATTGGGTGTACCTGGGGGTTATGTACAAGAAGGAGTGTTTTGATCTGGGTGATTAATGTTCCATTTTCGAACAAATAAAGGTTAGTTACGCCTTTTGAGAAAAATTATTATTTTAATCTGAATAAATTTTATAATTCTAACAATCTTAATAAATCAATTAATAATCTTAATAATTGGAAAAATAGAAATAATATATTTTCAATAATTTGAAAAATAGAAGAAAAAAATTAACAATTTTAATCATTTAAAAAATAGAAATAATCTAATATTTTTAATCTATGTGGTGATATGGGTGATTAATGTTCCATTTCCGAAAAAAATAAAGGAAAAATAATAATTTTAATCTGAATAAATTTAATGATAATTTTAATAATCTTAATAAATCAATTAATAATCTTAATAATTTGAAAAATAGAAATAATATATTTTCAATAATTTGAAAAATAGAAATAAAATGAATAATTTCAATAATTTGAAAAACAAAAATAATCTAATATTTTTCATTTGTGTTGTGATCTGGGTGATTACTGTTCCATTTTCGAAAAATAGAGTCCCGCCATTGGGAAAAATAATTTTAATAACCTTAATAAATTTAGTAATAACTTTAATAATCTTATTAAATTTAATAATAATCTTGATAATTTGAAAAATAGAAATAACATATTTTTAATAATTTGAAAAATAAAAAATACTTAATAATTTCTATTTGAAAAACTGAAATAATCCAATTTTTTTAATAATTTGAAAAATAGAAAGAACTCAATAAAATTTAATAATAAAAATTTCAACAATTATAAAAATATTAATTATAATAATAATAATATTAATATTAATAATAATTTCAATAAGAATTCCAATATTTTTAATAAAAATAATTCATATATTTTTAATAATAATAATGCCAATATTTTTGGTAATAATAATAATAATAATAATTCCAATAATGATAATTACAATAATTTCAATAATAACGATAATTATCGAAATTTCAATAATAACAATAATTACAATAATTTTAATAATAATAAATCTATTAATTTTGATAATAAAATTTTTTTATTCGATCCGAAAAAAAAAAATTCAGGTTTGAGACTGAAAAGTACCTGAAAATAAAAAACGATGGTAATACAAAATTACTGTTGTTATTGTTGTACTTAAGAGAAGAGCAACAAAGGGGAAGAGGCAAGAAAAGTAGCAGCTATGATGGATAATAACTTTCAATAATGAAATAAATCCTTCATAAAACTACAACTCAAAACCAACAATTAAAACACCAATAAAAATTTGTTACCCTCCACTCAACAACCTTCATATTTCTCGTAAAAACAACAAGATTATTATTATTATTATTATCATTATTATTATTATTATTATCATTATTATTGTTGTTATTATTTTACTATTATTATTATTATTATCATTATCATTATTATTATTATTATCATTATTATTATTATTAGCTAAGCTACAATCCTAGTTGGAGAAGCAAGATGCTATAAGCCCAATGGCTCCAATAAGGAAAAATAGGCCAGTGAGGAACGGGAATAAGGAAATGAATAAACGATATGAATAATAATGAAAAATTAAAATAAGATGCTTTAAAAACAATAACAACATCAAAACAGATATGTCATATATAAACTAAAAAGACTCATGTCAGCCTGTTCAACATAAAAACATTTGCTGCAAGTTTGAACTTTTGAAGTCCTACTGATTCAACTACCCGATTAGGAGGATCATTCCACTACTTGGTCACAGCTGGAATAAAACGTCTAGAATACTTTGTAGTATTGAACATCATGATGGAAAAGGCCCGACTATTATCTGCATGCCTATACTCAATTTTTTTTCAATGAGGCGCACTTACACCGACTCGCAGAGGTGCCCTTTTAGCTCGGAAAAGTTTCCTGCTATCTGATTGGTTAGAATTATCTTATACAACCAATCAGCGATCAGGACATTTTTCCGAGCTAAAAGGGCACTTCTAAGAGTGGCTTTAAGCTCGGAAAATTTTCCTGCTATCTGATTGGTTAGAATTATCTTGTCCAACCAATCAGCGACCAGGACATTTTTCCGAGCTAAAAGGGCACTTCTAAGAGTGGCTTTAAGCTCGGAAAATTTTCCTGCTATCTGATTGGTTAGAATTATCTTGTCCAACCAATCAGCGACCAGGACACTTTTCCGAGCTAAAGGGGCACCCCTAAGAGTGGCTTTTAGCTCGGAAAAGTTTCCTGCTATCTGATTGGTTAGAATTATCTTGTCCAACCAATCAGCGATCAGGACACTTTTCCGAGCTAAAAGGGCACCCCTAACAGTGGCTTTTAGCTTGGAAAAGTTTCCTGCTATCTGATTGGTTAGAATTATCTTGTCCAACCAATCAGCGATCAGGACACTTTTCAGAGCTAAAAGGGCACCCTTAAGAATGACTTTTAGCTCGGAAAAGTTTCCTGCTATCTGATTGGTTAGAATTATCTTGTCCAACCAATCAGCGACCAGGACATTTTTCCAAGCTAAAAGGGTACCCCTAAGAGTGGCTTTTACCTCGGAAAAGTTTCCTGCTATCTGATTGGTTAGAATTATCTTGTCCAACCAATCAGCGACAAGGACACTTTTCCGACCTAAATGGGCACTTCTAAGAGTGGCTTAAAGCTCGGAAAATTTTCCTGCTATCTGATTGGTTAGAATTATCTTGTCCAACCAATCAGCGATCAGGACACTTTTCCGAGCTAAAAGGACACCCCTACGAGTGGGTGCAAATCTGCCTCGCTAAAAAAGAATTGACTATCGTATTACGAACAGGATGGAACTCTCCCGGAGATTTGCCTCGCTAAAAAGAATTGACTATCGTATTATAAACAGGGTGGAACTCTCCCGTAAGATCTGAATGCAAAGGATGGTCGTAAGTTTGGTTTCTTCTTATAAAGATATATAAGCTTTTCCCCCCAAGGGCTCTCAGCATTCAATGCACAGCACAAAGTAAAAGGGAATTTGTAATGCTGTTTGACTGAACAATCCGTTGTTGTTTCTTCCATCATTTTTATTTTTCTTTGCTTGAGGATTTTAAGTTTTCTTTCTCCGCTCACTGAATGGTGATTTTCTTCGTTTTATATTTTTGTGTTTCACCTTCACTTCGTTCAGAATATTTAATAAATGTTATATACTCTTACGGTACTGATTTTTCCCTTTACATTTATAAACATTTAATTTCGTTCAGAATATCTAACGAATCTTGTATACTTTTTAGGTGCTGATTTTTGCCCTTTACATTTTATTACCATATTACTTATCTTATTAATAACAATTAATCTATAAGAAAATAATAAGAAATATTGGAAGCCCAATATAAACACTTCATTTCCTTCAGAATATTTAATAAATGTTATATACTCTTCATGTACTGATTTTTTCCTTTACATTTCATTACCATATTATTTATCTTATTAATACCAATTAATCTATAAGAAAATAAGAAATATTGGAAGCTTAGTATATAAAAATCCCAATATAAACACTTCATTTCCTTAAGAATATTTAGCAAATGTTATATACTCTTACGGTACTGATTTTTTCCTTTACATTTCATTACCATATTATTTATCTTATTAATACCAATTAATCTTTAAGAATATAATAAGAAATATTGGAAGCTTAGTATATAAAAATCCCAATATAAACACTTCATTTCCTTCAGAATATTTAACAAATATTATATACTCTTCAGGTAATTATTTTTCTCCTTTACATTTTATTACCATAATACTTATCTTAATAACAATTAATTTATAGGAAAATAATAAGAAATATTGGAAGCTTAGTATATAAAAATCCCAATATAAACACTTCATTTCGTCCGGAATATTTAACTAATATTATATACTCTTCAGATATTGGTTTTTCACTTTACATTTTTTTTACTATATTAATAACAGTTAATCTATAAAAAAAATATAAAAAAGGTATAAAGAAAATTATCTCTCCCTCTCCCTCTCGACAATAGCTCCCAATTACCCCAAACCAAACATTAGCAAACGCCTAAATACCAAGAATTCAAACGAAACAAATAAAAACAGATCTTTTTTGCAGTGATTGCAAATCTCGCAGAAACGGAAAAGGCGTCCGAAACTAAATAAAAACACATTCCTTTAAGTATTTACCCACCAAACCATTCGAGAACGTTAAGTCCATGCCAGGAGTGGGGGAGAGGTGGGGGGAAAGGTGGGGGGGGGGGGATCTAACCCCAGGGTGATGAAGTTGCGTTCGCTGGAAACGAAGTTTTATAGGGCAATTGTTTCCTGCCTGCGCTGGGCAAAGAAAAACGGAAGGTAGGCCTTAGATTGAAAGATCAATAGCAGGAATGAAGAAATGCAAACGTTTCACTGAAAGGTATTACTATTATTATTATTGTTATTACTGTTGTTGTTGTTGTTGTTATTATTATTATCATTATTACTATTTTTTTTCATTATCATTATTTTAATTATTAGCAGCACTAGAAGCAATAGCAGCAGCAGCAGCAGGAGTAGTAGCAGTAGAAGCAGCAGTAGTAGTAGTAGCAGTAGTAATATAGAAGCATACTTATAAACTAAAGTATAAGTACACAATGAAAAATATGATACGCGTCTCAGCTTTATATTCGTAATATTAACTTCAGGTTTCGATAAATACTAGTAATATTATAATTATTATCATTATTTTTATTATTAATATTATTATTATTATTATTATTATTATTATTATTATTTCATTATTATTATTACTTGCTAAGCTACAACCCTAGTTGGAAAAGTAGAATCCTATAAGCCCAGAGGCTCCAACAGGGAAAATAGCAGAGTGATGAAAGGGAACAAGGAAAAATAAAATATTTTAAGAAGAGCAACAATATTAAAATATCACTTTATAAACTATTATCTAAAAACCTAAGAGGGTGGAACCACAGAAATAAAACACCATAGTGAATGAAAAAAACATATTATTATTATTATTATTATTATTATCATTAAATGCCAAGCTACAACCCTAGTTGGAAAAGCAGGATGCTATAGCCCCAGGGGCCCCAACAGGGAAAATAGCCCAGTGAGGAAAGGAAACAAGGAAAAATAAAATATTTTAAGAATAGTAACAACATTAAGATAAATATTTCCTATATAAAATGGAAAAACTTTAACAAAACAAGAGGAAGAGAAACTAGATAGAACAGTGTGCCCGAGTGTACCTTCAAGCAAGAGAACTACAAAGAATCTGACGGATATATTAATGCTATCAAAATTACCAACAGAATTCCTAAACCGGAAATCTTGATTTCGTGTCTTGATGATAACTTTACTATCGAAGTCAAACATCATTAGTAAAAATTATCTCTTTATTTTTCTATTCAAATTAACAAAATTTGAATCTCATAATTTTACAGGGAACAATAGAGCATTTAAACCACAATCTCTCCTATATAATAAAGATTATGTATATATATATATATATATATACATATATACACACATACATATACATATA
>NC_090742.1:65522877-65545377 GCF_036898095.1 Palaemon carinicauda | reverse complement strand
GAGTCGTGACAATGCGTGCCACAAATTCGTGCAAGTGTCAGCCTGGCTTAATCCAGAAGGCTAAAATCACTGGTTACGACACCACATGAACTCACTGCACAGTCCATGGAAAGTTCACAACGCTTCCCGAAGGCTATAATCATTGCCAGATCTTTGATCAGACGTTTAAGGCCCGGTCACACCTCCCGAACGTTGCTGGAGCGTTCCTTGAACGGTAAGGAGGTGGAGCAAACCCTCGAAAATTTAATTTAACGTTTTTACGTTCGGTCTTTATTAGGCTGCTGAACGTTGCAAATCGTCGCATATTTCCTGAGTTTTCTTACACCTCTATTATGGAAGTTGCTAATTTATGCAATAAGGGTATTGGTATACAGGATGTCGGAAAGCATAGCGGAATGATATTACAGTCACCAACCTGTAAAAGATAATAACAAAGTAGGGTAAAAATTACGGTCGCTGTATCTTAATTAAAATTACGGTTTTTTTTTTTAAAGTTTATTAGAAAAAAAGCGACTGAAACTTTCCGACATCCTGTATACCAATACCCTTATTGCATAAATTAGCAACTTCCATAATAGAGGTGTAAGAAAACTCAGGAAATATGCGAGGATTTGCTACGTTCAGTAGCCTAACAAAGACCGAACGTAAAATCGTTAAATTAAATTTTCGAGGGTTTGGTCCACCTCCCTACCGGTCAAGGAACGCTCCAGCAACGTTCAGGCGGTGTGACCGGGACTTTACAACGTTTACAACGCTTCCAGAAAGTGAAAAATCACTGGCTATATCAACACTTGCACTATAGTCCATTTCTTTTAGCGATGCATATTTGCACCGACTCGCGGCGGTCCCTTTTAGCTCGGAAAAGTTTCCTGATCGCTGATTGGTTAGAATTATCTTGTCCAACCAATCAGCGATCCGGAAACTTTTCCGAGCTAAAAGGGCACCGCTGCGAGTCGTTGCAAATATGCATCGCTAAAAGAAATGGACTATAACTGCTCAGCTCCGTTATTATGTTACCTGGTAGACTTCCATATTGCAACATTCTCCCAAAGCCACGTTAGTAGATACTTGAGTAATGAGCAAAAAATTAATTTACACTTTTTATGAAAATACATTTGCAGCATACGTGACGTACATTCTATTTTCGACGCCGAATTGAAATAAATTAATGGACTCTTATCTACGTACATTCTATTTTCGACGACGAATTTAAATAAATTAATGGACTCTTATCTACGTACATTCTATTTTCGACGACGAATTTAAATAAATTAATGGACTCTTATCTACGTACATTCTATTTTCGACGACGAATTTAAATAAATTAATGGACTCTTATCTACGTACATTCTATTTTCGACGACGAATTTAAATAAATTAATGGACTCTTATCTACGTACATTCTATTTTCGACGACGAATTTAAATAAATTAATGGACTCTTATCTACGTACATTCTATTTTCGACGACGAATTTAAATAAATTAATGGACTCTTATCTACGTACATTCTATTTTCGACGACGAATTTAAATAAATTAATGGACTCTTATCTACGTACATTCTATTTTCGACGACGAATTTAAATAAATTAATGGACTCTTATCTACGTACATTCTATTTTCGACGACGAATTTAAATAAATTAATGGACTCTTATCTACGTACATTCTATTTTCGACGACGAATTTAAATAAATTAATGGACTCTTATCTACGTACATTCTATTTTCGACGACGAATTTAAATAAATTAATGGACTCTTATCTACGTATATTCTATTTCCGACGACGAATTGAAATAAATTAATGGACTCTTCTACGTACATTCTATTTCCGACGCCGAATTAAAATAAATTAATGGACTCTTATCTACGTATATTCTATTTTCGACGCTGAATTGAAATAAATCAATGCACTCTTATCTACATATATTCTATTTTCGATGGTGAATTGTTATAAGTCACTGCACTCGCATCTCCTTATATTTTATTTTCTACGTCAAAATGAAATAAATCACTACTTTATTAACTTCGTACATTCTATTTTCGACGGCGCGTTGAAATAAATAACTGCACTCAAATCTACGTACTGAACTCGTAACAAAGTACCTTCTATTTTCGACGGAGCGTTGAAATAAATCACTGCACTCATAACTACGTACCTTCTATTTTCAGCGACGAATTGAAATAAATCACTGCACTCATAACTACGTACCTTCTATTTTCAGCGACGAATTGAAATAAATCACTGCACTCATAACTACGTACATTCTATTTTCAATGACAACTGAAATAAATCACTGCACTCATAACTACGTACATTCTATTTTCAGCGACGAATTGAAATAAATCACTGCACTCATAACTACGTACATTCTATTTTAGACAGCGCGTTGAAATAAATCACTGCACTCGAAACCACATACATTCTATTTTCGACGGAGCGTTGAAATAAATCACTGCAATAGTAGCTACATACATCCTATTTTAGACACCGCGTTGAAATAAATCACTGCACTCGAAACTACATACATTCTATTTTCGACGGAGCGTTGAAATAAATTACTGCAATAGTAGCCACATACATCCTATTTTAGACAGCGCGTTGAAATAAATTACTGCACTCATAACTATACGTATATTCTATTTTAGACGGGGCATTGAAATAAATCACTGCAATAGTATCTACATACATCCTATTTTAGACAGCGCGTTGAAATAAATCACCGCACTCATAACTACATACATTCTATTTTCGACAGCGACTGAAATAAATCACTGCACTCTAAACTGCATATATTCTATTTTCGACAGCGACTGAAATAAATCACTGCACTCATAACTACGTACATTCTATTTTAGACGGCGCGTTGAAATAAATCACTGCAATAATAGCTACATACATCCTATTTTAGACAGCGCGTTGAAATAAATCACTGCAATAATAGCTACATACATCCTATTTTAGACAGCGCGTTGAAATAAATCACTGCAATAGTAGCTACATACATCCTATTTTAGACAGCGCGTTGAAATAAATCACTGCACTCATAACTAAGTACGTTCTATTTTAGACAGCGTGTTGAAATATATCACTGCACTCGTAACTATACTTATATTCTATTTTAGACGGCGCGTTGAAATAAATCACTGCAATAGTAGCTACATACATCCTATTTTAGACGGGGCGTTGAAATAAATCACAACACTCGTAACAAGGAAAAAAAAAAAGGGTCCCCTGAACACTAACAGACATGCATAAAACGGATAATAAAATGAGGCTCGTGAAACCGTCCTTCGATCGTTTAATCCCGTGAGAAATTACCCTGGAATTCTATCCAGCCGAAATTACTAATTACTTCAATCCAATCCTTTCACGCCCTTGGGAACGCGTTAGTTACCCCTCCCTGTGTAATTGGTTAGTTAACATGACGGAAAACTGTGGGTGAATTACATTAACAAACATTCTCCGAATAACAGATGCAGTGACGGATTTCCGCTTTCCATAAGTATGAATATTCGCCTTTAGCTATTTGAATTTCGCGGGGTTTCCGTACAACAATATGTTATAAATTTAAGAATTAACTATTTTTAGATACATATATAACCAATTTTAGGTTTTATAATAGTTTATGTTTTTTTTCCACGTTAGAATTGCCATAATCCTATTTCAAAAGCACAATTTAATACCACGCAAAAAACTACATATTCACATACTGCATAAGGTACATCATATTACCCATGGGCTCCTCCATTTTCCAATGAAGCTACCTCCCTATTCGCGCATCTGAATTTGCATATTCCAATCTAAAGAAATACCCAAAATCTACATATTTGAAATGTGCATCATACATAGAAAGGCTGTCACATTGTAATACTAACTAGATCTCTTATTTTCTCAGATGCATTACCATTTTTTGGCTATTTCCTCATATAGGGGCTACAGACCGGTCTAACCCATACCCCACCCCCCACCCCCACCCCCCCACTCTACCCAACCCCACCCCGACCAAGACCAGTGGAAGGAAAAGACGATGACTTATGGTGGCGATGCTTTTCAGCCAAAAGATGATATAAAAAGAAAGAGAAAAGAAATATGGTGTTAAAGTGGTAAGTCGGACGCGGTGAAAAGAAGGCTTTTAAGAACCTTTCGCCTTCTTACTGCTAAGGTCATGGTGGATAGGACAAGAATTTTTTTTTCTCTTTTTTGTGGAGGAGGAGGAGGAGGAGGAGGAGGGGGGAGGAGGAGGAGGAGGAGGAGGAGGGGGAGGAGGAGGACAGTGGTGAGATGGTGAGATGAACAACTACAGAAGAACAAATTGGAAAAAAAAAATTGATAGGTTTACAAGAAATAGCAGATAAATGTTAAGAATAAAACACAAAAGACAAGTTAAGTGACAATGAGGTGTACACAGAATTTCAGAGGAAATAATTGTTGAAAGAAAAGAAAAAAAAAACAAGTACAGTACACAACGATGCATTCCGCAACACTCCGAAAGACCAAAACAGAAAGTACCAGAAACAGATACGAGCGAGGCAAACCCCCAGCTAGGATTATCAGGTCGAAGGGAAACCCTTTGGGAATTGCACGGCCTACCAAAAATGTCATGGTTGGATTTATATATATAAAAGATACAAACAGGTAAAAGAATACTGAAAACTTACTCTTGGTCAAAAACATAGTCTGAAAACTTGCTCTTGGACACGAACATACACAGTCTGAGAACTTGTTCTTGGACACAAACATACACAGTCTGAGAACTTGTTCTTGGACACAAACATACACAGTCTGAAAACTTGCTCTTGGACACAAACATACACAGTCTGAAAACTTGCTCTTGGACACAAACATACAGTCTGAAAACTTGCTCTTGGACATAATATACAGTCTGAAAACTTGTTCTTGGACACAAACATACACAGTCTGAGAACTTGCTCTTGGACACAAACATACACAGTCTGAGAACTTGCTCTTGGACACAAACATACACAGTCTGAGAACTTGCTCTTGGACACAAATATAGTCTGAAAACTTGCTTTTGGACACAAACATACACAGTATGAGAACTTGCTCTTCGACACAAACATACACAGTCTGAGAACTTTCTCTTGGACACAAACATACACAGTCTGAGAACTTGCTCTTGGACACAAATATAGTCTGAAAACTTGCTTTTGGACACAAACATACACAGTATGAGAACTTGCTCTTGGACACAAACATACACAGTCTGAGAACTTGCTCTTGGACACAAACATACACAGTCTGAGAACTTGCTCTTGGACACAAACATACACAGTCTGAGAACTTGCTCTTGGACACAAATATAGTCTGAAAACTTGCTTTTGGACACAAACATACACAGTATGAGAACTTGCTCTTCGACACAAACATACACAGTCTGAGAACTTGCTCTTGGACACAAACATAGTCTGAAAACTTGCTCTTGGTCAAAAACAGTCTGAAAACTTGCTCTTTGACACAAACATACACAGTCTGAGAACTTGCTCTTGGACACAAATATAGTCTGAAAACTTGCTTTTGGAAACAAACATACACAGTATGAGAACTTACTCTTCGACACAAACATAGTCTGAAAACTTGCTCTTCGACACAAACATACACAGTCTGAGAACTTGCTCTTGGACATAAATAGTCTGAAAACTTGCTCTTGGACACAAACATACACAGTCTGAGAACTTGCTCTTGGACATAAATAGTCTGAAAACTTGCTCTTGGACACAAACATACACAGTCTGAGAACTTGCTCTTGGACACAAATATAGTCTGAAAACTTGCTTTTGGAAACAAACATACACAGTATGAGAACTTGCTCTTGGACACAAACATACACAGTCTGAGAACTTGCTCTTGGACATAAATAGTCTGAAAACTTGCTCTTGGACACAAACATACACAGTCTGAGAACTTGCTCTTGGACATAAATAGTCTGAAAACTTGCTCTTGGACACAAACATACACAGTCTGAGAACTTGCTCTTGGACACAAATATAGTCTGAAAACTTGCTTTTGGAAACAAACATACACAGTATGAGAACTTACTCTTCGACACAAACATAGTCTGAAAACTTGCTCTTCGACACAAACATACACAGTCTGAGAACTTGCTCTTGGACATAATATACAGTCTGAAAACTTGCTCTTGGACACAAATATACAGTCTGAATACTAACTCTTAGACACAAACATATATAGTCTGAAACTTACTCTTGGACACTATATACAGTCTGGAAACTTGCTCTTGAACACAAACATACAGTCTGAAAACTTCTGAAAACTTGCTCTTAGACACAAACATTCACAGTCTGAGAACATACTTTTTGACACAATATACGGTCTAAAAACTAGGTCTTGGACACAACATACACGGTCTGAAAACTTGCTTTTGGACGCAAGCATACTTAAGTCTGAAAACTTGCTCTTGGACACAAACATGCAGTCTGAAAACTTGCTCTTGGACTCAAACATACAGTCTGAAAACTTACTCTTGGACACGCAAATACAGCCAGAAAACTTGCTCTTGGTCACAAAAACACAGTCTGAAAACTTGTTTTTGGACACAACCATACACATTGTGAAACCTTGCCATTACACCACATACATACAGTGTTAAGAAAGTGGCGTTGGGATGAAAGAGGGGGAAAAATAGTTTAGCAATTTTCAAAAAGATACCGTTGTGAAAAAGTAAATGAGTCTACTTGTTTAGTTAACATTGGATTTCTATTTTCCATAGCAATATGAACATTTTGCGCATACAATACAAACTATCAATAAAACTGGTGGATAAAAAAATCAACTTTTCTCTACCTGAGCAAAAAAAAAAAAAAAAAAAAAAAAAAAAACATGTCTCGGAAAATATTCCAAAGATGATGGATGTGAATGTTAAAATGAATTTCATGATAAAATCATATCATTACTTATGGTTCGACCGTTTGAATCCTACTTTTTATCTATTAAACACTAAAATCGTTGATTAATGAACTTTTAATGAAATCTCAACTCAAGATATTCAGCAGGAAAACACACTGAAATTAAAAATTAATACTAGCTGCGTATTCTCATTACTATAATGTACCTCGTAAATGACACGCCAAAAGGGGAATATCTTAATTACAAATAACTACAGTTTCCAACATGCAATTTCATAATTTTTTTTTTCATTAAAAAACAATCATAACAACGATTAATAACCAAAGTAATGAAGCAGTATAAGTCAGGGGATAATGAGTTGGGATACCTTAACGTGGCGAAAGGGTTTGAGTATCGCCATGATTAGCAAAGCTGTACTAGTCAGGGACAGTCGTACTATACTCAATTTTTCTTAATGAGGTGGATTTGCACCGACTCGCAGCGGTGCCCTTTTAGCTCGGAAAAAGTTTCCTGCTATCTGATTGGTTAGAATTATCTTCTTTGACCCATCAGCGAGCAGGAAACTTTTCCGAGCTAAAAGGGCACCCCTAGAGTGGCTTTTAGCTCGGAAAAGTTTCCTGCTATCTGATTGGTTAGAATTATCTTCTTTGACCCATCAGCGAGCAGGAAACTTTTCCGAGCTAAAAGGGCACCCCTAGAGTGGCTTTTAGCTCGGAAAAGTTTCCTGCTATCTGATTGGTTAGAATTATCTTCTTTGACCCATCAGCGAGCAGGAAACTTTTCCGAGCTAAAAGGGCACCCCTAGAGTGGCTTTTAGCTTGGAAAAGTTTCCTGCTATCTGATTGGTTAGAATTAACTTCTTTGACCAATCAGCGAGCAGGAAACTTTTCCGAGCTAAAAGGGCACCCCTGCGAGTCGGTGCAAATCTGACCCACTAAAAATAAATGACTATATGTGGTTTTGCTATGAGCGATCAGACAAAAGTCTTCCACCATCAACAAATCGCAATTGGCCAGCGTGGTGATGAACACCGGCCAAACCCCGGACATGAATAAGGACAAGTCTGAGGCCTTATCCTGTAGTAGACTAAAAATGACTGCATTTGTTTGTTTGTTATTGAAGAACCTGGTAGGCAAGGGGGGGGGGGGAGGTTTAGAGATGAGTTGGAATCGGAAGACCATAGCACTCTTATTTCCAGCTTAAGAACCAACATTATCTTATGCGGTAACATCGAAAACATAAGATTAATGGAAAGGTCTTCTAATGGACATCGAGCGATCAGAAGAATCGGATATTTCAAAAAAAAAAAAAAAAAAAAAAAAAAAAAAAAAAAAAAAAAACTCCAAATCAATTAATCAATCTATTGAGTATTTAGAATATCCGTCGTTAGTATAACGTCTTTAACAACCAATATTATTTTTATAGTGTACGTGACCCGTCAAAAATGACGGCTAAATACTTAAGATAGGTGTGCACACAGATTCAATCCTTCCAACCACTCCTCTTCCTAACTACCACACGGCAGTTGTAATTTCAGAGTGTACCTCTTGGAGTAGCTCCTCTCACAAGGGTATGACGGCTACTCCCTCTCCCGCTACCCGAGGGACGGGGAGAGTCCTAGCACTTATAAGCCTGGGAATGTCACTCAGCGTGACCAGAAAAAAATTATATGAATATATATATATATATATATATATATATATATATATATATATATATATATACATACATCTATATACACACATATATATATATGTATCCAGTATAATACGTATATATATATATATATATATATATATATATATATATATAAATATATATATATATATATATATATATAGAGAGAGAGAGAGAGAGAGAGAGAGAGAGAGAGAGAGAGAGAGAGAGAGAGAGAGAGAGAGAGAGAGAGAGAGAGAGAGCCATACACTTGCTCTTCATTATATTAGGGAGATTTTAAAGAGGAATTGGCTCTTACTTTTAAAATTTATACATATAAATTTCTTGAGTTAAGTGAATAGTTTTATAAGTAGGCTATATCACTGTTTACAACAAGGAAATGAGAGAGAGAGAGAGAGAGAGAGAGAGAGAGAGAGAGAGAGAGAGAGAGAGAGAAGCACGAGCTCGTTCATTAACATCTCGAATAGTCCCTAGGAATGTAAACAATCGTGGGAAATTGGGAATGTAAATGTTTTAAACTGAATCCAGTCAACGTCCTAGTAAATCATAACATTGTCTGTCTGTCTGTCTGTATAGATTGCCTTGCCTTGTGTAAGACCCGGGCTCTTGCCTTTGGGCAGCCCAGAAAAGAATGTAATTTGAATTGTAGAGCGTTATATATGTATAAAAGAACTTGTAACTTGAATAGGGTCATAATATTGTGAAGGGTTACCCAGAGAGGTACACTCTGAAATTAAAACTGCCGTGTGGTAGTTAGGAAGAGAATTGGATATATAAAATTTCGTTTACATGAAAAAGAATATCAATCAAGCAAGGAATTAATCAGTCAATAAATGGATAAACAAAAACAATAACATTTTCTTCAGGAATCACAATAAAAATATTTTCTTATGGAATCATAATAAAAATATATTCTATTGAATCATAATAAAAAAAATGGAATCTTCAAAGAAAATAATTTGGAATCATAATAAAAATATTTTCTTATGGAATTATAATAAAAATATCTTTTATTAAATCGTAATAACAATAATATGGCATCATAATAAAAATATTTTTTATGGAATCATAATAAAAATATTTTCATGGAATTACAATAAAAATATTTTTATGGAATCATAATAAAAAGGTATTTCAATGGAAAAAAAAATTATTTTCTAATGGAATCATAATAAAAATCTTTTTAATGGAATTACAATAAAAATATTTTTCATGGAATCGTAATAAAAATATTTTCATGGAATTAAAATAAAAATATTTTCATGGAATTAAAATAAAAATATTCTTGTGGAATCATAATGAAAAGGTATTTCAATGGAACCAAAAATATTTTCTTATGGAATCATAATAAAAATCTTTTTAATGGAATTACAATAATAATATTTTTTAAGGAATCGTAATAAAAATATTTTCATGGAATTACAATAAAAATATTCTTATGGAATCATAATAAAAAGTTATTTGAATGGAAACAATAAAAATATTTTCTCATGGAATCATAAAAATATTTTTAATGGAATTACAATAAAAATATTTTTTAAGGAATCGTAATAAAAATTTTTTTAATGGAATTACAATAAAAATATTTTTCAAGGAATCGTAATAAAAATATTAATAAATACATTCATTTCCATGATGACATTGACTTGGAAACGAGTGAGTCTTTATCATAATTTTACTTTCGCCGTGGGCCCCCAAAATTTCCACAAATACTCTATAAACATGTCTAAAAAAATCATATAATTACGTAATAAAAATGAGAGCATCCTGAATTTCTAAAACAGGATTTTGATGACTCGCTCGAGAGAGGTACTCAGTGGCTATTGCTATCCCTAATGGACGGACTTCTTGCAATATACATGGCGACCTTCTTTACAAGGCGAATTCGAAACGAATTTCGAAAAGATTCGAAACGACTTTCGAAAAGATTCGAAACGACTTTCGAAAAGATTCGAAACGAATTTCGAAAAGATTCGAATCGAATTTCGAAAAGATTCGAAACGAATTTCGAAAAGATTCGAAACAAATTTCGAAAAGATTCGAAACGAATTTCGAAAAGATTCGAAACGAATTTCGAAAAGATTCGAAACGAATTTCGAAAAAATTCGAAACGAATTTCGAAAAGATTCGAAACGATTTTCGAAAAGATTCGAAACGAATTTCGAAAAGATTCGAAACGAATTTCGAAAAGATTCGAAACGAATTTCGAAAAAATTCGAAACGAATTTCGAAAAAATTCGAAACGAATTTCGAAAAGAAAATTCAATTACAAATCTTAGATTTTATTATTATGAGGTACTTAAGTGTGTCAAAATAATAATAATGAAAAAAAATATCTTTTTAATTTCTTAAAAAACAAATCTTAGGAAATTTTATTTGTATGAGGTACTTCGGAGTGAGTGCCGAGATAATAATAAAAAACAAATAATTTTTAATTTCTTAAAGAATGACCATCTACAAAAAAAAAAAAATAAAAAAAATAAACTTATTTACAAATCTTAGGAAATTTTATTTGTATGGGGTACTTCGGAGCGAGTGCCGAGATAATAAAAGAAATATTCAATTCCTTAAAGAATGACCATCTACAAAATAAAAAAAAACAACTTATTTACAAATATTAGGAAATTTTATTAGTATGAGGTACTTCTTTGCAATGGCCGAAATAATGAAAAAAAAAAAAAAAAAAATTTCTAAATACTCAATGAATAAATACATTTTTTTTCCTTTTACAAATCTTACCAAATTTTATAAGTATGACGCACTTTATTGCAAATGTTGAAATAATAAATAAAATATTTTTTTTTCTTAATTTCTTACAAAATAATCTACGAAATTAGTATGAAGTACTTCGCTGTAAGTGACGAAATAACAAAATTCTATTTTAATTTCTTAAAGAATAAGTCAACCTTTAAAAGGCTAATTGATCGCTCTGATGAGAAAAAAAATCGTGTATTGCTGCCAAAAGATAACTTTTATTTTTTTTTTTATTACAAGTTCTGTAAACCTGTGGAGGACCACACAAGCGATGCTGACTACGACGATATGAAAATTAATGTTTCGGAAAAAAAAAAGAAGACCCCAATAGTTCTCACAAAAGTTTCCAAGCCTCATTCAACCACTTTAATGAGTCCAGTAACTCAACCAGTACGACTTTTGGACTTGACAAATCGGGCAAAGTTAGAAGAGAGGGAGAGGTGAGAGGAGGAGAGGGAGAGGTGAGAGGTGGAGAGGGAGATGTGAGAGGAGGAGAGGGAGAGGTGAGAGGAGGAGAGGGAATGGATAAGGAAATGAGAGACTTGGTAATGTAGAATGCTGGACAAATCGTGGATTGGTTTTGCAAATTGATAGCTATCAGAAGCAAAGGGATAAGGACTTCAATATTTGAAAGGTTTTAAAAATTATATAGTATTGAAAAACACTGATACATTGGAAAATAAGTAATACTTTAGAATGAAAAGAATATAAATCAAGAGAGAGAGAGAGAGAGAGAGAGAGAGAGAGAGAGAGAGAGAGAGAGAGAGAGAGAGAGAGAGAGAGAGAGAGAGAGAGAGAGAGAGGAATAAGTTATATTTCGGAATGTAAATATTACCTGAGAGAGAGAGAGAGAGAGAGAGAGAGAGAGAGAGAGAGAGAGAGAGAGAGAGAGAGAGAGAGAGAGAGAGAGAAGAATAAGTTATATTTCGGAATGTAAAGATTACCTGAGAGAGAGAGAGAGAGAGAGAGAGAGAGAGAGAGAGAGAGAGAGAGAGAGAGAGAGAGAGAGAGAGAGAGAGAGTTACAAGAATTTACAGAGTTACAAGGATTTCGGATGTCTTCAAGACTTTTCAGTCCATCCGAGGAGACTCCACTCACTTTTGGATAGAATGAATTAGTTTAACTATCAATTTTTCATGATCTTGTCTAACTTATTCTTTTATTATTTTACCGTGTTACTGTTTACTACATCAGCTGGAAGTCTGTTCTATGTATTTGATATTTTGTATGTGAAGAAATTACCATATTGAGCCGTAGAGAGAGAGAGAGAGAGAGAGAGAGAGAGAGAGAGAGAGAGAGAGAGAGAGAGAGAGAGAGAGAGAGAGAGAGAGAGGATAATCTTACTGCCGGACAGACAATACCCTCTAAATGCACGGTCGGGATATTTTGAATGTCGGAAATCTAAAGAGTAAAATATCCAAGCACGAGAAAGGCAATCTTCTCTTACAACCAAAAATGCCTCAAGTGCTGAAGTAGAACGCCACAACAGACGCTTTCTAAGGCCGTGTATGTGTGTATGTGCGCACCCATACGTAAGCTTGGTTTGTGTAAACAGCTGAGCATCATAGCGGATCAGAACAAGAATTCGGTGCAGGATAAGGGCAAGTTATAAGAAGAGGAGAGATTATGTAAGATTTCGATTTGCTTATCAGAAAAGGAGTGAGATAAGTAAGAAAAAAATCCTGGAAAACGAAGCTCCGATGGAGAAAATGAAATAAATACAAGAAACACATAACATTCAGTGTTTCGCGAAGACAGCGTGTCCATTAAAATCATTCAAAACTTTTCCAAAGCGGCATTTAAGTTTAAAAGACATCTTACATTATTATTATTATTACTATTATCATTATTACTTGGTAAGCTACAACGCTAGTTGGAAAAGCAGCATGCTATAAGCCAAAGAGCTCCAACAGGGAAAAATAGCCCAGTGAGGAAAGGAAATAAGGAAACTACAAAAGAAGTTATCAACAATTATAATAAAATCTTTTAAGAACATTAACCACATTAAAATAAATCTTTCATAAACCATAAAAAAAAACAAGAAGAGAAATAAGATAGAATAGTGTGCCAGAGTGTACCCTCAAGCAAGTGAACTCTACCCCAAGACAGTGAAAGACCATGGTAGAGAGGCTATGGCAGTATCCAACATTGGGAATATTCATTAGCCTGAGAGAGAGAGAGAGAGAGAGAGAGAGAGAGAGAGAGAGAGAGAGAGAGAGAGAGAGAGAGACTTTCACTTGTATACACAAAAGCAACATTTGGTAACCTTTTGCCAGTTTAATTTCAAAATGTTAAAATTTCGGTTCCCACCCTTTCATTTCAAAATCGATTTCAAAGAAAGAGCAATGCTTTTAATTTTCAATGTCTAACCATTCACTGTGAATATATCGGCATGGATTAATCCACTTCTTATTAAGAGGAACTTCTGCTAAGAATCTGAGAGTGAATTTTACACGAACAAGAGAGACAAATTTGATGTAAAATTTCGGTAAAGTCCATTGTTATCAGAAACTATATTTTACAGAGAACAAAATACTTCTGGTATCAGAAAGTATATATCATAGTGAAGAAAATACCTCCTGTATCAAAAATTATATCATATAGTGAAGATAATTCCTCCGGTATCAGAAATTATACCTTATAGCGAAGATAATTACTCCGGTATCAGAAATTATATTTTATAGCGAAAAAAATTCCTCCGGTATCAGAAATTATATATTCTAGCGAAGAAAACTCTTCCGGTATCAGAAATTATATTTTAAGGCAAAGAAAATTCCTCCGGTATCAGAAACTATATTTTCTAGCAAAGAAAACTCCTCCTGTATCAGAAATTATATTCTATTGCGAAAAAAATTCCTCCAGTATCAGAAATTATATCTTATAGCGAAGAAAATTCCTCCAGTATCAGAAATTATATCTTATAGCGAAGATAATTCCTCCAGTATCAAAAATTATATTTTATAGCGAAGAAAATTCCTCCGGTATCAGAAATTATATATTCTAGTGAAGAAAACTCTTCCGGTATCAAAAATTATATTTTATAGCTAAGAAAATTCCTCCGGTATCAGAAATTATATTTTCTAGCAAAGAAAACTCCTTTGGTATCAGAAGTTATATTTTATAGCGAAAAAAATCCTCCGTTATCCGAAATTATATTTTATAGCAAATAAAATTCCCCAGCCATCGGAAATTATATTTTATAGCGAAAAAAATTCCTCCAGTAACAGAAATTATATTTTATAGCAAAGAAAATTCCTCCAGTATCAGAAATATGTTACAGAAAAGACTATTCCTATAGTATCATATTTTATATTTTATAAGTAAGAAAATTCCTCCGGTAATAAAAATAATATTTAATAGCAAACAAAATTCTTCCGTTATCATAAATTATATTTTAGAGCAAAGAAAATTCCTTCGGTATCAGAAATTGAATTTTATAGCAAACAAAATTCCTCTGGAAACAGAAATGATATTTTATAGCGAATAACATTCCTCCAGTATCAGGTTCTATTCTATAGCGAATAAAATACTTCCTGTGTAAGAAATTATATTATATAGTGAAGGAGAAGAACTACTGATTGAATTGGTATAACTAATAACACAAGTATCCTTAATTCAATCACCTTAGAAATGAATCAACTCAGATTTCAACTCATCTTGGAGAGAGAGAGAGAGAGAGAGAGAGAGAGAGAGAGAGAGAGAGAGAGAGAGAGAGAGAGAGAGAGAGAGAGAGAGAGAGAGAGAGAGAAAAGAAAAAAAAAAGAAGAAGAAGAAGAAGAAGAAGAAGAAGAAGAAGAATTCACCGTGGAGATTTAGGGAAAGGGGAAGTACAAAATGTGTACTAATTTCTTAGAAAATTTTTCCAAATTGCTCTAACTCGAAGAATAAACACACAAGTGATGCTAACAACTATATATGAAAATTAATGTCTTGTTGGATGCCAAAAGACCTAAATAGCCTTAAGAAGTTTGTCAGCCTCATCCGCTCAGTTTTTACGATCTCGAATAATTCAGCTCGCAGGACTTTGGCCTCAGTGAATTGAGGGGAGTGAGAAGGAGGGACAGTTGAGGGGAGTGAGGAGGAGAAACAGCTGAGGGGAGCGAGGAGGAGAGACAGTTGAGGGGAGTGAGGAGAAACAGCTAAGGGAAGTGAGGAGAGAGAGTTGAGGGGAGTGAAGAGAAACAACTAAGGGAAGCAAGAAGGAGAAACAGCTAAGGGAAGCGAGGAGGAGAGACAGTTGAGGGGAGCGAGGAGAAAAAGCTGAGGGGAGTGAGGAAGAGACAGTTGAGAGGAACGAGGAAAGAGTTGAGGGAAGCGAGGAGAAACAGCTGAGGGGAGCGAGGAGAAACAGCTAAGGGAAGCGAGGAGAGACAGTTGAGGGGAGTAAGAAGAAACTGCTAAGTGAAGCGAGGAGAGAGAGTTGAGGGGAGTGAGGAGAAACAGCTAAGGGAAGCGAAGAGAGACAGTTGAGGGGAGTGAGAAGAAACAGCTAAGGGAAGAGAGGAGAAGAGACAGTTGAGGGGAGTGAGGAGAAACAGCTAAGGGAAGCGAAGAGAGACAGTTGAGGGGAGTGAGGAGAAACAGCTAAGGGAAGCGAAGAGAGACAGTTGAGGGGAGTGAGAAGAAACAGCTAAGGGAAGAGAGGAGAAGAGACAGTTGAGGGGAGTGAGGAGAAACAGCTAAGGGAAGCGAAGAGAGACAGTTGAGGGGAGTGAGGAGAAACAGCTAAGGGAAGCGAAGAGGAGAGACAGTTGAGGGGAGTCAGGAGAAACAGCTAAGGGAAGCGAAGAGAGACAGTTGAAGGGAGTGAGGAGAAAACAGCTAAGGGAAGAGAGGAAAAGAGACAGTTGAGGGGAGTGAGGAGAAACAGCTAAGGGAAGCGAGGAGAGACAGTTGAGTGGAAGTGAAGAGAAACAGCTAGGGGAAGCGAGGAGGGACAGTTGAGGGGAGTGAGGAGAAGAGACAGTTAAGGGGAGAGAGGAGGAGAGACAGTTGAGGGGAGTGAGGAGAAGAGACAGTTAAGGGGAGAGAGGAGGAGAGACAGTTGAGGGGAGTGAGGAGAAAAGACCGAGACGAAAAGGAAGAATGGGATAGAAAGAACGCAAGGATAACAGAATTCGAGATACAAAAATATGAAACAAATATTAGAAAATACTCAGTAAAGGATATACAAATCTTACAAGGCATTATTATTATTATCATTATTATTATTATTATTATTATTATTATTATTATTATTATTATTATTACCTAAGCTACAATCCTAGTTGGAAATGCAATTAGTATTATTACTAAAGTGGAAATCAGTGCAATTACAGATACCGGAAATAAGAAAAACGCCTCTGTTAAAAATTGGCATTAAAACGGTAATTGCCTGGCAACATTTATTCCAGGATTTTTACCGTTTTAAAAACGTATATATTGACGTAAAGGAGTGATATTACGGTTACCAACCCGTTAAAGATAATAACAAAGTAGGGTAAAATTACGGTCGCCTGTATTTTACTGAAATACGGCTGAGAACCCTATATTTTTACTGAGAATTTCATATTAAAATTACGGCTTTTTTTTTAACAGTAACAAGAACAAGTGTAATGGCTTGTGGACAAAAGAGATGACCAAATAAGAAAAATCAACAAAGAAACTTTGAAAGGAAAAGATTGTGATAAGGAAATATGATGATAGTACAGTTGGCTTTACTAATTCCGGTACACTTCACGGGAAGCTTAGAAGGACGTCAGTGCACCGAAATTAGTGAAGCCAACTGTACCACCAAAGTAAAACAAAAGTCACAAATAGTTACCAATTTCGTAAATTCTTTGGGGGGTACAGTTGGCTTCACTAATTCCGGTATACTTCACGGGAAGCTTAGAAGACGTCAGTGCACCGGAATTAGTGAAGCCAACTGTACCACCAAAGTAAAACAAAAGTCACAAATAGTTACCAATTTCGTAAATTCTTTGGGGGGAGGGGGGGAGGGGGGAGGGAACAACTTGTTGACGCTAACAAACAAATATTAAAACTAACGATATATAAAAACTACAGCAGCAGTAGGAGTGAAACTCGACGATAGATGAGGTTGTTTGGGAAAACTGACAAACAATGGTCGTTCGGTGAAATATTGAAAGTCTTTCGGGATTTGTTTTGGAATCGGAAAACAATAATACAATCTCCGTTAAGAACTACATATATTTTGTTTTCTCTAAGTACTAGACACACACACACACACATCTCCCTTATGTAATAAAGAGCAAGTGTGTGACTTTTTATATAAATAAATAAGTATACATATACTGGATATATATATATATATATATATATATATATATATATATATATTATGTATACATACACACATACATACATACATATATATATATATATATATATATATATATATAGTATGTATACATACATACATACATACATATATATATATATATATATATATATATATATGCATATATATATACTATATATATATATATATATATATATATATATATATATATATATATATATATATATGTGTGTGTGTGTGTGTGTGGGGGGGGGGGTGCGTGTATAACACGATATATAATGTTAAATTGTTGGCATTAAATAGAGTAAAAGTAATTTTTTAATAATCTATAAATAAAGCTTACTGCATTGTTACTTTTTCATTAATTTTGTCTTTTTATTATAAACAAACTTGTAACTTTACCAAACTACAAGTCAATGTTTGATATTTATTCCATAAGAAAATAATTCTCTTTGTAACGAAACAATAATACAAACCTCATTTTAATAACAGAAGTGGTACAGTTAGCTTCATTAATTCCGGTACAAATTCTGGTACAATGACGTCTCCTTTAGCTTTCCATGGAGTGTACCAGAATTAATGATGCCAACTGTACCTGATCCCTATTCAATATATATATATATATATATATATATATATATATATATATGTGTGTGTGTGTGTGTGTGTATGTATATATTTACGCTTTTGAAATAAAAAGAAATTATCCACAATTTGAAAAGCCGCAAAATAGCCGCTCATTTACTTAATGAAAAATAAAATTCCCCGTTTAATAAAACTAATAAACATTTCTATTTAATTTGTTTACAAAATCTTAATTTCCCAATGTGCCATAACAAGACAACACTTTTAATCTCATTTAATTACAAAACGGTATTTTCCCCTCATTAAATAAGAGGAAAAACTAATTCCCACTCATTAAATAACTAATCCTCGAAAATAAAACCTCTTGGCTATTTCTTCGAGAATTTAGAAATGGGAATTAGAGTAAAGGCTTTTGATTAAATTCTGTTTATGACTTCCGTTTCAATATTCCAAGGTTTTTTCTTTCGTTCTGCTTCTCATATTATTATTATTATTATTATTATTATTATTACTTGCTAAGCTACAACCCCAGTTGGAAAAGCAGGATGCTATAAGCCCAGCGGGCCCCAAACAGGGAAAATAGCCCAGTGAGGAAAGGACACAAGGAAGAACAAAATATCCTCAAAACAGTAACAACATTTAAAAATATTCCCTATATAAACTATAAAAACTTTAACGAAACAAGGAGATAAATATATAACAATAGTGTGCCAGAGTGTACCCTCAAGCAAGAAAACTCTACCCCACGACAGTGGAAACTTTTCCGAGCTAAAAGGGCCCCGCTGCGAGTCGGTGTCCAACCAACCAGCGATCAGGAAACTTTCCGAGCTAAAAGGGCACCGCTGCGAGTCCGTCCAACCAATCAGCGATCAGGAAACTTTTCCGAGCTAAAAGGGCACCGCTGCGAGTTCGTCCAACCAATCAGCGATCAGGAAACTTTTCCGAGCTAAAAGGGCACCGCTGCGAGTCGGTGGAAATCTGCCTCGCTAAAAAAAATTGACTATAATTACAACTACCTTTCATAATCAATAAAATTCCCGGATCATCTCATATATTTCTTCAATATCAACTTTTTATCGTAATAACTCGATATAAATCTATGAAGTGGACCACTACAATTTCATATCCGTCATATTACAACTTTCCACCTCACTCAATTATCAACGAGTTATTAATATTAACCCCGGGCAAACCAAATTGGATAATATCCGATGATTTCGTTCTCGGAAATGGAATCTCATATGGTTAGGATATTTTACCATCCCAAGTAATGCTTTATTAATAAAGTCTTAATGAAGGCTAATTTTCAAGTCTTTCAATTTCGCATCGAGGGCAATTAAATTTGGATGAACACTTCCCGCAATAGAATTCAATTTGTCGTCTATGTTCATCAGAGGTCAATTTTATGTCAGAATTTCCATTCATCAAATGAATGCATTATTGGACACTCGGATGGAATGGAAATATGTACAATTTCATAAAACATGGCTCTCGGCGGATGACTTCTTACCGTCATAAATTCTATAGTATTCCAAGATTGGTACAGTTGTCTTTATTAATTCCGGTACACTTCACGGGAAGCTAGAGAGGCGTCTGGGAGATATATATTGCAGCAGGTAACGCTGTAAAAAAAAAGAAAAAAAAGAAAAAAAAAAATTCTGGCAAAATTAGCTTGTGAACCCTTGATGAATTTATTTTTATATTAACTTTTAGAAGAAGCTAGAGAGGCGTCTGGGAGATGTAAATTGCAGCAGGTAACGCTGTAAATAAAAAAAAAAAAAAAAAAAAAAAAAAAAAAAAAAAAAAAAAAAAAAAAAAAAAAAAAAAAAAAAAAAATTAGTTTGTGAACCCCTGATGAATTTATTTTTATATTAACTTTTAGAAGTCATGTTTATAAATTTATTATTTGCTTGACAGCACTTCGCAACATGACTGAAAAAATACGCTTGATCACTTTCTTTAACAAGCTCATCAACTATTTTACAGGGAAAGTTTCCAACAGTTTCTTCTTTGCTTGATACAACGTTACACGCAACAAAGCACAGCTGTCTGTCCCCTTAGCTTCCTGTGAAGTGTACCGGAATTAATGAAGCCAACTGTACTACAATAGCAGGGTGAACGAACAGACCTGTCCCCTTAGCTTCCTGTGAAGTGTACCGGAATTAATGAAGCCAACTGTACTACAATAGCAGGGTGAACGAACAGAAAATTTTTCTTTTATATCCTTTTATCAAAATTGATACTTAAGTTTCTCAAGAAATAACAAATATTTTTTCATGATAGGGTTCTTCGTAATTTAAATTCCCACGGGACAAATTCTCGAAGCATGTAGATAATATTATTATTTATTATTATTATTATTATTATTATTATTATTATTATTATTATTATTATTATTATTATTATTATTACTAGCTAACCTATAATCCTAGTTGGAAAAGCAAGATGCTATAATTCCAAGGACTCCAACAGGGAAAAATAGCCCAGTGAGGAAACTAAATAAGGCAATAAATAAACGATATAAGTGATGAACAATTGAAAATAAATATTTTAAAAATTTAACAACAATAATACATATACATAAAATAGATATACAGTATAAACTATAAAAATACTCATGATAGTTTGTTAATGAAACTCCGATGGCATTTTTTCATATAACAACAAATACAGCCGTTTCTAGACCATTGCAGGACAGAGGCCCCAGACATGGCAATTCATGTCTTGGGTTTGAATAGTTTTCACGACCACGCTGGCCATTTCGATAAAGCCCAAATATTTTTGCCAGTTTCTACTGGTTTTGAACGGTATAACCAAGAGGATGTTCGCACTCTCGTAATAGATGGAGTAACTACAAAGACACTCATTGATTATAATAATAATAATAATAATAATAATAATAATAATAATAATAACAATAATAACAATAATAATAATAATAACAATAATAACAATAGCAATAATAACAATAACAATAATAATAATAATAATGATAATAATAATAATAACAACAATAATAATTTAGCTATCTCTACTAATAATAATAATAATAAAAATAATAATAATAACAATAATAATAACAATAACAACAATAATAATAATAATAACAATAATAAAAATAATAAAAATAATAATAATAACAATAATAATAACAATAACAATAATAATAATATTCGGACTGCTGATGGTGGGAGATTTTCGTCTGATCGCTCACAGCAAACCAATCTAGTATGAGTGTCCCTGATTAGTATACCTTTACTGATCATGACAATATGCGAACCCTTTCACCACGTTAAGGTATCCCCACTCAGAAGGGATTTTTTTTTTCATGTATCCCCCTAGAAATCAAGACATAAATAAGTCATAAGAGTTTTGTCCTTTACTATTACTATTATTACTATTACTTGCTAAGCTACAACCCTAGTTGGAAAAGCAGACTGCTATAAGCCCGAGGACTCCAGCAGGGAAACTAACCCAGTGAGGAAAGGAAATAAGCAAACTACAATAAAAGTAATTAACAATTAATATAAAACATTTTAAGAACAGTATCAACATTTAAATAAATATTTCACAAGAAATCTATAAAAACTCTTTTGAACATGGCTGTTCAAAAGACTAATCAAACTTTAACCCTGAGTTTTGAAATTCATTCTTAGCAGGTTGCAGTGTATTGACAGATAATTAAGAGATAGCACTTTTGAATAATCACAAACTATTATTCATAGAATCACGATCTTTTCTAGCCCATGTCCAGATAAAGCAAGAAGTAGACTTATTATGCTTTGGCATAATAAGCCAAGCACTGAAGCGTTCTTTCATTGACTCTATGTCTGAGTTGTTCAAATTATGAGATAGTGGACATGATCGGAGAATATGATTAATGATCTGGGTATTTTCTCCACATTCGCACGACTGGTCAGTCGTAAGGCCCCATTTAACCAGTGTCACCTGTTCTGGTCACTCCAGTTGTCCAAATTATGAGATAGTGGATATGATCGGAGAACATGATTAATGGTCTAGGTATTTTCTCCAAATTCGCACGACTGGTCTGTCGTAAGGCCCCATTTGACCAGATTGTCACCTGTTCTGGCCACTCCAACTCTAGCTCTCTTGGGGGCACACCATCAACAATTTCTTCTGTGTAGGGATGAAATCTTGGTTATAACCCAAATGTTATGGACCCTAGCCCGAATGAATTGCTAAGCCACATAGAATCTGATTACTGTACACCATTTTTTTTCTAATGAGGCGAGTTTGCACCCACTCTCAGGGGTGCCGTTTAGCTAGGAAACGT